>NW_026851906.1:0-261954 GCF_026571515.1 Ruditapes philippinarum | reverse complement strand
AAAAACCCTGAAGGCCCCTTCAGATGAAACTGTTTCTGTTGAAGAAGAGAGTGTTCTTCCTTCAGATGATACCGTTTCGATAGAAGAAGACGGTGTTCCTCCTTCAGATGATACTGTCTCTGTTGATGAAGACAGTGTTCCACCTTCAGATGATACTGTTTCTGTAGTGTAGGATAGTGGTGTCCTATTATCTGGTTCCTTTTGTGTGGTAGCAAATAATCCAGTGTATTGGGATATTGTTCTCTCCGTTGTTTTCGGCATTCTTTCTGTGGACGAAGGTGTCGTTTCGGAAAATTCATTTCCTTCGGTAATTCTAGTTTCAAATACTCTCGTTGTTGAATATTGATCACGTGATGAAACCGAGTCACGTGATGTGTCTACAAGTGTTGTGTACATTATGTCCAGACTTATAGAAATATCATTTGCGCTTACACGTACAATACCATTTGTTAAAGTACATTCAGTATCATATCTGCCATCATCAGAGGAAGCTAAGTTTTTAATAATGATTGTGTGCGGATTTTCTGAAATAACATATTTAGTCGAGTTTTTTAGGTGTCTGAAAGGGCTGACACGTCTCCATGTATACCATTCAAGATCCGCCGAATGATTGAAATATATTTTAGCTGAAACTGTTTCTCCCGTTTGAATGTATTCCAAAGAAAGTTTACCACAATCTGAAAGAAGAAAAAGAAATATTGTTAAAAATGGAATTTTTATTTTACACGTATGTTCACAAAATGGCACTGGTAATTGGTTAACAAAGTGGGACACGTAAACCATATAATTTTCTGTTGTTTTGTTCTGATAAGGATATTTGTTCTTTCTGTGAAAAATTATAAGGCAGTATTTTGTGAAATTAAAACTTATTCAACTTATTGATTATTTAAAGTTTTATATCATATGATAACAAATATGAGATAAATAAACTTTGTTTTGATGTGTTTAGATGTTAACTTCGGGAGATATTATTGTATAGCGAAGATCTTCCGTCTGTCCTTCCGTCTGACTGTTCGATTGGTTTCCGCAGGATATCAGTGATTTTCCGTATATTTGGCATGTAAGTACTATGTGGAATAACAAAAATACCCTCCTGACCTTTCTCTATTTATACTTATTTTTGTTACGAATTTTCATACATTCTTCGTCGAGATATTCTCCCCGTCGTGGGTTCTAGTTTGTCCAAAACATGCTATAGGTATAAGGACAGTGTCGCTAAACGAACTCAAAATATAGATTTTTCACAAAATCTTACCATCCAACAAATACATCTATTTTCGTTTTTACATTCGAAATTAACATTTAATTTCGTATTTTCAGGAGGAAAACTTTCACGCCCGAATTACCCAAATTTTATATACAGTTAGTGTAGGCAATCGGAATCACCTTATAAAAAAACGTTATTTTATTGCAATATTTTTGGAGTGCTTTTAGTTATAACACTCAAATGACATAGTCTAATAGTAAGAGGTGTCATTTCTTTTCTAAACATCGCAGAATTGTCACACTGCTTACAAAAGTTTTCTTGAAATATTGACATCAAATACTGATGAATAAAAAATAGAAATCAACATGAAAAAAATTAAATTGATTATTTCAAAACATTAGACAAACATTAAACAATAGCTACAGAAAAGGTCTTTTGCAAATATAAAAGCCTTTATTTAAAACAATGGTTATCAAAACAACTTGTCATTCAAGTAGTTCTGGATCACTCAAAACATATATTTCCTTACACACAAGTGCTGATTTTTAAAACTAATATCAACTGATTCTTTTGTCAATGGAACGTGACATTAGGAACGTTTCATTTTGATTTTATTTATGAATAGGAAAGAAATTAAATTATGTGATTCGGGTTTCCTTAGATTCGGATTGCCTACACCTACTGTACATATTCGTGATTTCCATGAAGAAAAAAACGGTAAATATGCTTTGAAAATGTCGTTTCAGTTAAAACAATGATGGTGATTATGTCATCATATGGACCAGCTAACAGTGACGTCTAAACCAATCGACAAAGACATGTTAAAGCTACATTATACTTATGGATGTAAGATCGAAATATATTTCCGAGACTGAACACTAGATTGCTCAATATTTTCATTAACTAGTTTCAGTTTTCAGTTTCAGTTTATTTCAAGTAATATAGGCCTCATGCCTAAAATACAAAGTACAACAATACATCAAACAGTAGAGTGATAAATTGCAAATACATTTGTTACTAGATGTAATGAATTGAATTTGTAAATACTGTAATTATACAGTATTTAGCTCTTCCTTTCTTACATTCATTGCATAATATATATATTTAGCAATAGATATTACTTCATTTATTATTGTTGATGACATGAGAGAATAAAATAAATGGTGGGAATGATGATGTAACCATGTATCTTTAAAATAGACAGCTCTGATATTGTTATATAGTGAACATTCAAAGAAAAAATGATATTCATCCTCAATAATATAAATATTTGTCTTTAGGCAATGAAAGCAATATCTTAAATCCCTATCTATTCCAATATGTCTACCTTTCTCTATCATAAGATTATGACATGAACAGCGAAAATTAGAAAAAGCTCTTCTATACTTATATGCTAAATCTAAACTTAAATATCGTTCAACAACATTAAGTAAAGTCTTAAAGTACTTGTAATGTAATGCTTTAGGAGAAGAATCAACAGCATTATGCCAGTTCTGTGAATAACAATCAAATAAGCGTTCCTTTAACATATTAAGTCATCACCGACATCATGAGAGATCCATACGTATCCAAAACCAAATTGAAAAAGCATATCTTTAATGTTGCCAGCCCATGTTTTCCGTCCAGATTCGTGTAGTCGTTTTAACATCAAATAACAATGTTTTGGGTACCTTTGATCTCCCATACGTGTCAGTTTTAACCAGTATTTAACACAATTTGTCAAATAGATAGTACAGAGAGGTAATCTTCCACATTCACCAAGAGCAAAATAGCTTGTTGTATTTTGTGACAAGTTACAATATTGTTTACAGAATTTAACTTGTACAGATTCAATCTTATCAACATAATTATAACCCCAGATTTCTGACGCATAACACAATATAGGTTTTACCATTGAATCAAAAATTTTGAACATATCAATAGGATCAATGTGACCAAATTGTCTTTGAAAATTGAATATACAAGCAGAAGCTATAAGTCATTGTAGTGCAAGCATCTCTTGTGTTTTAGACCATACTAACTTTGGCGTGAAAAATACACCTAAATATTTGTAAAATGGAACAACTTCAATAGGTTCATTATTAAACAAACCTTTTTCAGTTTGTTTCAAAACATCGCCATTTCTAAAAACAATGATTTCCGTTTTACTTAAGTTTATCTTCATCTTAACAGATTTACAATAATCTTCAATATAATTTATTTGCTGCTGTAGATTTACAACGGTGTCAGAAAAGCTAGACACATCATCAGCAAACATAAGAGCAATTAACTCTTCAATGTCATTGGATACAAAAATACCTCTATTACATTTTTCATGCAGAAAAGTAACTAGATCATTTATGAAAAGTGAAAAAATTATCGGACTTCCAACACAGCCCTGCCTTGTTCCAGTATTATGAGAAGAAGCTTGTTAGTTTGTCATCAACTTTAACACATGATTTAAGTTTTGCATACATAGATTTTATTATCATTAAAAATTTTCCATTGATCTTATTTCTAGAAAAAGCGTCCCATACTTTTTGATGCTGAATACTGTCAAAAGCTTTTGCAAAATCTATGTATATACAATAAAATCTACCCCGTTTCTTCGATAGGTACTTCTGGATCAAAGACATTAGAGTAAAAATATTATCAATTGTTGAATAGCCTTTCCTAAATCCAGCCTGAGACTCATCAATTACATTATAGTTATCACACCATTTAGTAAGACGAATAGTTAATATATTAACAAATATTTTACATAGGGAATCTATTAAAGAAATACCTCGATAATTATTTGGATCTGATTTAGAACCCTTCTTATGTATTGGAGTGATAATACTTTGACTCCATTCTTCTGGGAAGTTTCCGTTTTCAAAAATTTCATTAAAAAGAGCATTCAAAAATGGTAAAATTATATGAATAGAATGTTTGTACATTTCTAAGCAGACACCATCATGTCCAGGTGACCGGTTAGCACGTAAATGGTCTATACTTTGCATTATTTCTAGATCGGATATAGGAACGTTAATTTCGTCACAATTTAAGTAATCACGATTCACATTGACCACGGGCTGCTCATCGATAGAAATAATTTCCCCAGTTACAGGATTCAAGAGTAATTTAAAATAATCATACCATTCATTGCATGTTATTAAAGAATCTACATTTTCTTTACTATTACCTTTTTTAAGAATATTCCAGAATTGTTTTGCATTTTTCCTGGAATCAACCAACAGCTTCCGTTTAGCTTTGCAGTGGAAATACTGTTTATTTTTACATAGTGCTTTAAATTTGTTTTTGGACGTTTTATATTTTAGTAAATCATCTCTTTCATTTGAAACTCGGAACTGTCTAAGAAAACGGGTTTTATCTCTTTTTAGAATTTGACATTGGTTATCCCACCATAATGGTTGAGATGATACGGTTTTGTGATGTTTACATTTCATATCATCTGCAGAAACTTTTAAGATATCTAAAAAGTCTGGAAGAAACGAGGACAAAGTTCTATTCTGTGAATTAATACGTATTTCATCAAATTGTTGAAACTTGTAACTAGTTTACGCTCGTGAGTATATAAAGCAATTTTCACTGTTTTTGTCTGTTTATGCTGTCCTTTTTGTCGTCATCAAACCATGAAATAATTGCTCGAATTTTACACCATTTTAAACACAATGCTTAAAGAAATATTTTTGCGCTTCCCGTCATTATGCACATTGTACTTACTCGCGAGTGCATTTCTGACGAAATTTTAAAAGTTTTTTATCATCAGATGTTACCGACTTACAAAGAAAGACGACTTACGAATACGAATTTTATTAAGCATAAAACAAAGTACATTGCTTACAGCTAAATAACAATGATATACATATACAGTGAGAAGAAAAGCATTTAACAATACACAGTTTCTGAAATATTCAAGTTAATATTGGAACAAATAAGACTTGTACTTCAACAATATAGTTTTACAGAAAAAGGAAGACGACTTACTATAGTGCAACGAAACGGTGTTAACAATCAAAAACAGTAACACATATCCGAGAAAATACACCCTGTCCATATTAAATTCTCTAACAATATAATCATTTTAATCATATCTTCTTTTAAACGTACTTTCTTTAAGTATATGGTAACAAATAAAAAAAACGTCCGGCTTCCTTATATAGTGAATGGACATGTTTTTAGTAGACACTATGAGCAAGCAAAACCAAATACTAAGAATACTTTGAAAAAATATGACAGTTCAGTCAAGTCGGTAATAAAGGCCACTTCATTATAAAACAAATATACAAAAACGTATCTGGAAATATTTTTCAAAATTTGTACCATTTTATGTGGTCCACCAATTTGAAAGTAACATATTTGTGCAAAGGCATTTTGTCATTTCCAGCTTTTATCCTTTGATATCAGTTATAACTGTAACATAGAAATAAACTTGAAAATATAAAAGTCAGTTGCATTTAATTGTTATTTTAGTCCACTGTGTCGTACCGGTAACTTAACGAAAAAAGCATACTGAGCATGGTATCGTTGTTGTTATTGTTGTTACATATTTCTGCTTATAGAATAGATGATAATAAATAAATAAATAAATAAACAAATATATGAATAATGTATCTACAAAATGTAGATGTAACAACACATGATACTGTGCTATACAATCATTTATTTACAAATTACAAATGTGTATGTATGAAGCTGACAGGTTCAATTGAATTTCTGAGAAAAACTATTAAATAGTCAATCATTGATCATGTTTTCCTTTTTTTTACATATGTAAATTCTCGGAACACTTTCCCTGTTCTTTTTGTTGTTGTTATTGCAGTAATTGTTGCAGTAATTGTTGTTGTTGTTGGTAAAGGAACTGAAAATTTCAGTTTTCGAAAAACGCCGGGAATTCGATAAACTTTTTGTGTGTTTTGGGGTGTGGCGTGCGCTCTTTTCAAGTGAACTAATACATCGAAATCGTCACTTGGCCTTTTTTTGCAAAAGTATTTGCTTCGTCCGTAGTATATATTCAGTTTTGAATCGTTTCTTGTACGAAAGTTAATTTCTCTACTTGAGTTTTATTTAGTTTTTGTCTTAAGGCGACATGATATCATTTAGAGAACGGTGAAACCTACACATTTTCTAACCATCTTCGTGACAAGAATATATTACGTAAGCACATGGAGATTTGTTAAAATGATCCTTACCACGTGGCAGAGGAAATTAATACTCATTAACTTCTTTTGACTAAAGGCAAAACCAAAACAGAGTCGTTCGAAAACATAAGACGAGTTGAGCGACAGCATGTGTTATTGGTTGTCCCAATATTCTGTGAAAATATTGTTTAAAAGCTAAATAAAATAGAAACTAGTTTGCTATTACCCATATAATTGACACATTTTCACAAATTTACATAGAAAGATATCATCAATAAACAACAAAATGATGTCATAAATAACATGTCAACTATTTGGATCGTGGCGTACGTAAAACGTCAAAGACGACATAAACCTATTTTAAGCGCCTTTCCGTGACATTCAACGCATAAACAGTTCAGCTTTACCCTTAAATCGTCAATTACTGGCTTTAATCATTTGATTGTTAAACTCTGTTGAATGTCTGGATGGCAAACATTAATTTTTTTATAGAAGTGAATTTCCGGTCTCGTTGCATCTGCTTGAGCTATTGAAAATAGGTTTTTTATGCGTTTTTGCTTTCTTTTGATGCAGAACTCTGGGTCCGTTCATGACTTAAACAAATGCTGGGGATATGTTACTGGACTGTTCTATTAGGTACATTAGTCATCCCTAAATACTGTTCGCTGCGCCGCAAATTTTTGGACGTCGTCATTTTAACTTTCCTATTTTCTGTGAGATATTTTAACTGAAATATTTTGAGATAATGTCATCAGAAAAGCAGAGGAAGGGCATGTGAGATATTGTGCAGACACATCATCAGATATTTTAGATATAAGCCTATTTAAAGTATTTATAACAAAATGAAAAAAATCTGAAGTGCCCTGAGAGCGCAAACTAATTTCCTTAATGCTGAAAATTTTAAGTAGATAGAGCAATTATTTTGTAAATGATTTGATATACTAGTATAATAAACTAACAGGTGATGTATGTAAATTATTATCTACAGATGTTAAAAATGAACCTCCTATAAAAAATTACACGGACTTTTGGGTCAACCCTCGTACAAAAGTGTAATATCAGACTCATATATATATCAATCTTAGTGTTACATACTAGTATGAATTATTATTACTATTATAAGAATTTTACAAGTAACATTTAACAATTTTTCCAACGATTCACAATCCTGTGTTTTGTGTCTATTTCAGGCATATCCGCAATGACTGCCGTTTGTTTATTAGTTAATTGGTGTTTGTTTCATTTCGCATGGTAAATTACACATGTTCAGCTAATTCAAACTCAAGCTTAAAATTTTCATAGTCATAGCGACTCTTTGTATTGCTAAAAACTTTTTTCTCCGACTTTTGTCCAGCATCTGAACCTAAAATATAAAGTACAGAAACGTATGTTTTGTTACACAAAGAGATAAATGTAGCTAGGTAACAGTTTTATTCAAGGTCATTCTACTTTAAATCAGTTTAAATAAAGTGGCTTCAATTGCTCGATAATTCTACATTGCAATATCAGGAATGCATTAAAATAAGCTTACAAAATGTAGATTATACATGTACATTGTAATTATGTTCTAAAGGGGCAATTACGCGTATGCGGTGATTAATTTAATATATCAATATATTTAATTAATATATTTGATATATAATTTTACCGAGGTTACATCGAAAACAATGAAATTTACACGGTGTACATATGAGAACAGTGTCATAGTATGTACGGAAGCCCTTCAAGAGTAATGAAATATATACGAATAATAAAACATGTACGGAGAATCATCGGAGTAAAAAGTTGGCAATCCCTCTAGAGTAGTGAAATATATACGGAAATTCGTCAAGAACAATGACATTTATTCAGAGTTCCGCAAGGGAAATGAAACATTTATGGTAATCTATTGAGAACAATTACATATATACGGAGTTCCCCAAGAGCAATGAAATATGTACGGAGTTGCATCAAAAGAATTTAGATAGATACGGAGATTATTCGAGAGGAATGAAATGTATACAATGATCCCTAAAGATAAATGTAATATATACGGAGATTCATATAGAAAAACAGATTAATTTACAGAGAGCCTTAAGAGCAAAAGAAATAAACGGTGATACATAAAGAAAAAATAGATTATATACAGAGAGCCTTAATAGCACAATAATATAAACGGTGATACACAAGGAAAAATAGATTATACACGGAAAACCTCAACTGTACAAGAATATATACGGAGGCACACAAGGGGAAAAAGAATTATACACAGAGAGCCTCAAGAGCACAAGAACAATACGGAGATACACAAGAATAAAATAGATTATACACGTAGAGCGGAGATCCGTAAAAAAAAAAAAAAAAATCTTTTACACGGATGGTCTTAAGAGCACAAAATTATATACGGAGAGCATAAAAGAGCATTGTAAAACATGCAGAACTTTTTTTCGAACAATGCGATATACATAGAGGGTAACCAAACGCTGTATTAGACATGAAGAGACTCCACTGAGGATTTTTTTAACTTGACGAGACTTTAATATTTATCAAAGATTTTGTACCATTTGATAAAGGTCTGGACTAATAACCTATGTGAAAATTTTCAGATAATTCTATCCCCTATTTTTTCCGAGAATAATCATTATGACATAAAAATGAAAAGCATGTTACTCAATCGGCTAAAAATGCACACACAAAATCGATATTCAATGAATTCTGAGTGAATTCCTTTATTTTTCTTTGCAGTCTTTTGCATTAAAGTACTTCAGTTCAAATTTTATGTTTTAAGGTTTTTGACCTCAGTTGAGCTCCTTTAATAAGATGAACAGCATAATTATGGCGATTAAAATTATAGTGCGATGATAACAGATTTATTGTTTGAGTAAAGTGAATTTTGTTTCTATATATCGCTCAATTTGTAATTTTCATATTACTTGTCGTTTTCTTTTCAACTGTGACATAAGTGGCATTCCTGTAAAAAGACAAAAATGAACATCATATTAATCCGTTCGGTTGCATTCAGCAAATCGACACAGTAAAATGACTTTGATAATCTTCTAACAATTACATATTAATGGATATGGTGATGCTTTTGGCCAATCCATCAATCCGTTCATCCATCCATGCGTCCGTACGTACGAATGCACAAACATGAAAGCACTTTTGTGGTAACTGAACTTTCTCTTTGATGTCATTCATTCCATAAGCTTCTATGTGGCTATATTTCTTTAACCTGACTAAAAAGAACTATAGGGATAACAATAATGGTAATAAAATAGCCATCAATGTACTACCCCGTTATAATTTTTATCCATGCGGCCGCCAGTTCATCCGCCAATCCTTCCATACATCTCGCTAGCATCGATATAACAATAATCATCATCATTATAAAGTTATCTTTGGTATCATTTAAATAATAGCAAATCAAAATATGCGAAAACTATTGCTGGTATGGTGAGAGTTCACATTTTTGTGGCATATTGAAGCCGACACCATCTCTTGTGTTCGAAGTAATTGATATTGATTTATTTTCTATGATACAAGACATTGATAAAAATTCAACTCACGTAAAGCAGTTTCTTTGTTCCATATTCTCTAAAAGAGAAAAAAATATTAAGAATTCAAAAGTACATTGTATGTCATATTTGCAGGATTGGATAAAACCACCTGGAATAGCAAAAAAACATGAACCCTAAAACGTATATGACGTTGTCCTTAGGATAACATTTCTATACAAGTGTATGCAATGCTTACGCATAATCTTTTCTTTTGTAATCATCATCATTATCATCATCATCATCATCATTAAAAACAACAATAACAACTACATCATCATTGTATTCATTTACCCTGCTTTAAGTTTGGAACAGAATGGCAGTAAAAGTGTTTGAATTGGAAACAAATACATCTGCCCTGCTTTAAGTTTGGAACAGAATGGCAGTAAAAGTGTTTGAATTGGAAACAAATGCATTTATCCTGCTTTAAGTTTGGAACAGAATGGCAGTAAGAGTATAAGTAACTAATATACCATTAGGTTCAGCCCTACATCACACCGACTTTCGGCTGAATCGTTCATGCTTGCTTATTAAAAAGAATATATGAATTGGATATGAATTTGTTGCTCTGACTTGAACGAGTTAAAACAAAACCCTTTCATGCAGCTTGGCGTTAATTCAGTATCTAAGATACGTACGTAAACAAGCAAATCTACAACCAAAAATTACCATTACGACGATCTGGAAATGATTCCTCGCGACACTTTCTCTTTCCATATCCAACAATGACGATGATAATAATAATCAGGACAACCGTTACCGTAATGAAGAAATCTAGGAGTATGTTTGTAGTCTGTCCCGTTTCCTCGATTACACAACTTTTGTCTGCAGAAACATGATGTTATTTCAGTCAATATCATTATTATGCTCTTTGTTATAAGCTTATATAATTGAAATATCAAACTTGAAATAATGTTTAAATTCTTAGGTTCCTAGAACAAATAATAGAATCACCACTACTGTAAAGATAAGAAAATGAATTTTTTAACGTATTTTATTCGTTTCTTAAATGCTTGTTTCGTTTGGTTGGTTTTGAGATGTCACGAGGATTTGTAGTTACTTATAGATTAAATATTGCTTTGATGAATAAGATAAACGTTATATTATAGTGAATTACAATTATTTTATTTGACCGTTTAATGGAAGGGAAGTAGACTTTTCATAGGGAAGTATGAACTATTAACAAATCGGTAATCCACTGCAATGCATAAAGTAAAACAAAATAATTGTCTAAGGAAATGAAAATTACAATTTCAAATATGGTTTGCCATACCTGTCTCGTGTCCGGTTGAAATATTGATGCTGTCAGTTGTCGATAATGTCGATAATGTTGATAAAACTTCTGATGAAGAAATTGTAGAATATGAAAAGGATGTGGAGGTTGAAACATTTGTAGGTCCATGCTCTATGGTAGTATCATTTACGGGTTTCACCGTACCTTCCGCTGACATGAACTCTGTTGTTTTCTTATGTTTTCCGTCCGGTGTAGTAGTATCTGAATCCTCTGAGAATCTGCTTGTTTGAAAGAAAATCCTTGTCAATACAGAAGACATTCTAACGTCTTGAGATGATACTTCCTTAGTATAAGGCAGTGTAGATATTTCCAACTCTGTTGAAGAAGACAGTGAAGCCTCTTCAGATGAGGCCCTTTCAGATGATACCGTTTCTGTTGAAGAAGGCAGTGAGGCCCCTTCAGATGAAGCCCCTTCAGATACTGTTTCTGTTGAAGAAGACAGTGTTCCTTCTTCAGATGATACTGTTTCTGTTGAAGAAGACAGTGTTCCACCTTCAGATGATACTGTTTCTGTTGATGAAGAGAGTGTTCCACCTTCAGATGATACCGTTTCTGAAGTGTAAGATAGTGGTGTCCTATTATCTGGTTCCATTTTTGTAGTAGCAAATAATCCAGTGTATTGCGATATTGTTCTCTCCGTTGTTTTGGACATTCTTTTTGTGGACGAAGGTGTCACATTTCCTTGGGTAATTCTAGTTTCAAATAGTCTCGTTGTTGAATAATGATCACGTGATGAAACCGAGTCACGTGATGTTTCTTCAGTTGTGTACGTTATGTTCAGACTTATAGAAATATCATTTGCGCTTACACGTACAATACCATTTGTTAAAGTACATTCAGTATCATATCTGCCATCATCAGAGGAAGCTAAGTTTTTAATAATGATTGTGTGCGGATTTTCTGAAATAACATATTTAGTCGAGTTTTTTAGGTGTCTGAAAGGGCTGACACGTCTCCATGTATACCATTCAAGATCCGCCGAAGGATTGAAATATATTTTAGCGGAAACTGTTTCTCCCGTTTGAATGTATTCCAAAGAAAGTTTACCACAATCTGAAAGAATAAAAAGAAATTTTGAAAAAAAAACGGAATTTAAATTTTACACGTATGTTCACAAAATGGCACTGGTAATTGGTTAACATAGTGGGACATATAAAACTCATATAATTTTCTGTTGTTTCTTTTTCTGATAAGTATTTGCTTGCTACAATTTATCTAAAGGTTTATATTCACATGTAATAAGATAACGAATATAAGATAGATAAACTTGTTAAGATGTTTAACTTCAGAAAATATATTTGTATCGTGAAGCCCTTCCGTCTGATCATTCGGTTACCGCAGGACATCAGTAATTTTGTTTCCGTATATTTGACATGTAAGTAGAATAAATCAAAGCACAGAAGGCGCTGAGTTTGTTTAGGTCTCAGAATGTCAGAAAGGTGAATGTTGTGAGATTATCAACCAATTTGTTTTTGTATAGTGCCACCAATGCTTTGCAGTGTTTTAACTGTAGTACATTGGCTATAAGACTAATTGCAACACTGATATTCAATTCAATGTTTATTTAATTATTAATAATTTTATAAAAATGAGTTGCCTCAACTGGGATTTAAACTCCAGACCTCTCGATTCCTAAGCGAGCGTGCAAACCCCTCGGCCACGGTGAAGTTACATGTTAAAGGCCTGAAGAGAACCATATTATTCTAAACTAGGGTTTGTAACTCTTATTATTTCGACGCTAAACCTGTTGTTTAACACAGATGTAAATAATCAAGGAGCTTACTATAAGCATGTATATCTACAAAGAATAAAATAATATTACAAATCTTCGACCATTCGGGAACAATTTCGCCACTCAAATTCCAAATGAGGTCCATATGTGTTCAAGACATCCCTGATGCATGATATAAATATCATCAATATAATTACGTATCATTTCCATAAAGCAATACATGTTTTAATGTTTTGTGAATCATTCTGTAATTAAAACTACATCCGAAGCAGATCCGAAACAGCAAAACTCATTTCTCATGCGTCATTTTAAAATGTCGTCACACATAAACGTTTTAGAAAGTTGATGACATCCAATCGTTTTATTTTAATCTTTTATTATACATGTAAAGTGTTATATCTCTGTGTGTGGCGCTGGTCGCGGGTTATGTCATGATTTTCCGAATATCACCTCATGTTTACAAATTTTTAGAAACGTCCACGTCTGATTCATTATCACTATACAAACAAGTAGAGATTTTGATGCTAAAGCATCAAGTCGCCGGATAGAAAATGATTGTTTTATCATAAATATAAGAAAATATCAGTTAAATTAAAGAAAAGAGAAACAATATGTTGAGTAACTGTTCATTCACAATAAAACATCATATATGAAGCAAACTTGCTTAGCAATATTGTCAAGGAACTGCTTTATTAACCTGAGACTCATTTATTTTCAGGAGGTGTTTCGTTAGTTTACGTAACTTATTATATGTTTAATGCTAAAGATTTAATTGATAGTAAAGATATTAAATCAATTAATATTGTTCGATGGCCTGGTGGTGGCAAGTATGACGAAGTTGTGACCTAGTAGGCCAAGTTCGAATCTTTGAAAATCCCTTTTGCAGTTTTCATAAAACTTTTATCATTTCTTTTAACTATATGAAACATAAGTTGCTAAATCGTGTTTCATTTCTAGCATTTTTTTATTTCATAATTTTGATAAATTTTGTAATTAAGGCGAGTGATATTCTTGTAATTCTACTTGTAATTATACCGTTATACCAGACATCGAAATCCGTATTGTATACTTCAGAATCCAATAATTACCTCCAAATAATTAACGGTCATCGAATATTTGAAAATATATATGTTTTAATTATTGCATGAAGTAATGCAATTCCACCGTAAAAGTGGTATCTGCATAAAAAATATTTTTATGCGCTATCGAAAAAATAAACTATTTAGTTGAAATCAATATTCCTGTCGTTACATACGATATAGTTAACGTTTAATTGCTTTTCAGTTCGATAAAATATTAACAAAAAGATGTTTTATTAGTTTTCTTTAATTATTATGTATCTAATACGATTCCGAATCCCTACCGTCATACGGTTTTGGTAACCTGCACGAAGGAAATCGACCTTTCTAATGATATAAAATATGAAACTGATTAATGAAAGATAACTTTGTATTTATTTATACATTTGCATCTAATCAGGCGCCATACCTTTTCAACTATTCACAAGTTACTATTATGTCTTATCTGATCAGCAATCTGTTACTATTAATAGATTTTATAACAATAACATACAACGTGTAGTCACGTGATTCTACAGGGAGAATCTGTTTATAATTAGATAAAATAATGAAATATAATAGGTCTCATAAGATATAAACAACCAAATAATTTTAATGTGTCATTTCAAATATCATTCATGATTTATCAATCATAAAATAGCAACACATGACACTTAGAAAAAAAGTAAAAGTATCCCTAAATTCACTGACTGGTCCATAGGGATACGTTATTAATTCATTTTATGAAAATTGTTATGTTGCTTTTAAAGAAGTCAATATTTGTATATTTCATTTCAATTAGCAACGTTACTTTGTTTTTGAATTTTTAAGATTATGAAAAATAATTATGGTCCTTAATTGTTCAGTAATTGATTTGCTTTTATATTCAGATTTTAAGGCCTTCTCCTACGATAGATATAATATTTAACTGTTACAAATATAGTCGCCGGTTTCTACCGGCGACTAATTATAAATAGCTTAAACAATCTGAATGCCTTAATGGGGCCAAGGATACAGGCGTTGATATTTTTGCTTATTCATAACATACGCGCTCTTTCATACTACATCGTCATAGATTAACACAACATATCTGGCTTTGATAGTATCTAATTTAAGACTTTCTTTGTCCATAACAAGTTGTCAAATGAATTCATCGAATGATAACGAATACATTTATTTTCCTTTTTACATTCGATAGTAACATTTAAATTTCGTATTTTCAGGAAAAAAAAATTTCACGCCCGAAGTTCCCAAATTTTAGAAAAAGAAAGAGCATCGAATCACTAGGATATCTGATTTGTACGAGGGGACGTAGCCCCCTAGTATTTATCAGATTTCCAAGTGTTTTGATGTTGTTTCTCTTTTGTATCATGGTCAAACATAAAAACACGTTCCCTGTTGTCACAATATGAAACCCCATAAAAAAGTAACCAATGAACAAGCATGTGAATATGATATTTCTATCGCTTTCCCTTTCTCTGCAGTCACAATAGGTAAATCCCAGCAAAAATGAGCCAATCAATGGGCATGGTCTGGAGTGCGGGTAACTAATACCTGCACTCCAGTTAACGCATTTTGCATGTATATGTAACCGATTTAACTCGGACACATTTTCAATAGAAAGGATCCAAACTATGATACAATATACAGTTAGTGTAGGCAATCGGAATCACCTTATGAAAAGCGTTATTTTTTCATTTTTTCGGCCAAAAGCCGTCTGATTTTACATTGACTTCCGCTAAAATTAACAGTAAAGAAATGAATATAGGCAGAATTTCCAGAGGTCTGTTCGATTGCGCGATGGCAAGAAGTGTTGGAAAAAGATATAAGTCAGAATACATATAAAAACACAATAATGATATTTTCTAGATGTTTCTAACAGCTTTTTAATATATATATATGAAATTAAATATGACAGATCGCCTTTTTGATACTTTTGCGTTCGATTGGGTTTCTCTTCTGAGCTGTTCTAGTCATTATATTCTGTTCTCGAAGCGGGCATAAGACGATTGAAACGAACTTTCGAATAATTTACAAATGAAATTAGTGTACAGTATCTACTAAATCATTGTTTTATTATAAATTCCTATTCAAATCAAATTCCATTTTGATTAAAATCAAATAATGTAAGTAATATTGTTTAAATTCAAATTGACAATTAATGGGGAAAAACAATGCGGGTAAAAATGAACTGAAATAAAACTATTGAGGACAAATAAAATGTTCTGTTGGCGGTAAGCATGGTTAGTAGTAGCTTATCCTATGCAAGTTAACAAGTTTGTCTTCGGTCGAGTTTCTTTTTAAAGATACTTCTTTTTGTGGAGTGCTTTAATTTGTAACATTAATATGACATAATCTAATAGTAACAGGTGTCATTTCTTTTCTAAACATCGTAGAATTGTTACACTGCTTACAAAGGTTTTCTTGAAATCTTGACATCAAATTCTGATGAATACAAAATAGAAATCGACATGAAAAAAAATAAATTGATTGTTTTAAAACATTAGGCAAACATTATACAGTAATTGTAGAAAAGGTCATTTTAGAATATAAAAGACTTCATTTACAACAATGGTTATCTAAACAATTTGTCATTCAAGTAGTTCTGGGCCACTCAAAACATATATTTCCTTACACACAAGTGCTGATTGTTTTAAAAATTATACCATCTTATTCTTTTGTCAATTGAAACATTTGGAACGTATCATTATGTTTTTATTGATGAATAGAAAAGAAATTAATTAATGTGATTCGGATTGCCTTAGATTCGGATTGCCTAAACCTACTGTACATATTCGTGATTTCCATGAAGAAAAAAAGCGGTAAATATGCTTTGAAAATTAACATAGTTTCAGTTAAAACAATGATGGTGATTATGTCATCATATGGACCAGCTAACAGTTACGTCTTAACCAATCGACAAAGACATGTTAAAGCTACATTGCACTTATGGATATAAGATAGAAACATATTTTCGAGACTGAGCACTAGATTGCTCAATATTTTCATTAATGAAAATACATGTATATCAGCTAGTGTACGCTCGTGAGTAAAGTATAATTTGATCACGCCAAAAAAGGGGGGGGGGGTTAAAAGAAAGAAAGAAAAACAATTCATTATTCTTTTGCTTGTTTAAGATATTAGAGTTTTTTCACTGATTTTGTTTGTTTATGTTTTCCTTTTTCCCGTCATCAAACTATGATAAAACTGCTCGAATTTTACATCATTTTTAACACAATGCTTAAAATAATATTCATGCGCTTCCCGTCACATTTTACTTACTCGTGAGTGTATTTCTGACGAAATTTCAAAAGTTTACAATCAAATGTTACCGACTTACAAAGGAAGACGACTTACGAATACGAATAGGAATTTTATTCAGCATAAAACAAAATACACTGCTTAAAGCAAATAAGAATGCTACACATGTACGGTGAGAGGAATAGTAGTTAACAATACACAGTTTTCTGAAGAATTCAAGTTAATATAGGAACAAATAAGACTTGTACTTCGATCAACAATATAGTTTTACGGAAAAGGACTTACCATTGGAACACAAAACGGTGTTAACAATCAACAAAAGTAACACGTATCCGAGAAAATACACCCTGTCCATGTTATATTCTCTATCAATATATCATTTTAATCATATCTTCTTTTTAACTTACTTTCTTTAAGTATATGGTAAGAAATGGAAAAAAACGTCCGGCTTCCTTCTATAGTGAATATACATGTTTTAAGTAGACATTAAGAGCAAACAAACCCTAATATTAAGAATACTTAGAAAACATATGACTATTTAGTCGGTTATAAAGGCCACCTCATCTTAAAACAAATATACAAAAAAGTATCTGGAAATACGAGGGTTGTTCAAAAAGAAATAGGACTGCAGCTCTACCGTTCATATTTTTTTATTTGCGTACACAATTTTACAAGAGACAAATTTCGGAACATGTTGTGCAAGGATCTAAATCCTATTACATTTTGAGCAACCCTCGTATTTTACAAAATGGGTACTATTTTATGGAGTCAATCAATTTAAAAGTACTATACTTGTGTGATGGCATGTTTTATCATTTCCAGCTTTTATCCTTTAGTATCAGTAAAAACTGTTTTATAAAAAATAAACTTGAAAAGTTAATTGATAGGCCCCTACCGAATAACAATAGTTTCAGCCACAAACATTAACATGTGCTCTTTTGTTTACAAAAAAGCTGTGGTGAAATTCTCATTGTATCCACTAACCATGCTTTGCACTTAATTGTTTGTTATTTTATTCAATTGTGTCTTGCCGGTAACTTAACGAAAAAAAGCATTCTGATATTGACCATGATAACGTTGTTGTTGTTGTTGCTGCTGCTGCTGTTGCTGTTGTTGTTGTTGTTTGTACAGATCATATATTTTATTTATAGTGTATTATACGTATTTATTACATGCTTTTCGGTGGTTTATAGAAATATATCAGTGATATAAAATTGGTAATTTCACTGTTTGAAACAGTGAAATTACCCCTTTGATAATTTCACTGTTTTGAAATTACGCCCCTTACGTTGTTTCAGTGAAATACCAGCGTGCACAGTACTGGGTACCAACTTAATGACGTGACGTCGTAAATGACGTCACGTTCTATTATTATTTGGCGCGCTTTTCATTCAGTATTAGGTTTAATGTCTTTTTAAAACGTTTCTTTGCATGTAATAAAAAGAAAATTTGTTTAGTTTAGTGTAAGATCGAAATATATTTCACCTTGTGAACACCAAAAGTTTCATATTTCACTCGTGGCTACGCCACTCGTGAAATATACCTTTTGGTGCCCACTCGGTGAAATATATTCCGATCTTACACTGAACTAAACAAATATCCTCTATATAATACATCTACAAAATTTTGATATTACAACCTATGACACTGTGAGATATAGAGGATATTCAAGTTTTTTCTGTAAATACATGATTTATTTTCATTGAGTGGTATGAAAAAAAAATATTTCATGAGTGGCGGTAGCCACGAGTGAAATATGGTAATTTTTATGCCACAAGATGAAAATAAATCATGTATTTATAGAAAAAACTTGAATTTTCTGTTTATTATATACATTTTTCTCTTTCTGGACATTAAAATTTGAAATACTTTCCCTTAAATTTTGAGTACTGGTAGAATTTAAAAGAAAGTACATTGTAGTTCGGCAAGACACTAGTGAAAATACGGAAAATATGTTTCACTGCAGTGAAAAAAAATTTTTACGGTGAAAATACGGAAAATGAAAATACGCATTTTATTTCATCAATATTTCTCAATATTTCATTTAAAAGTATATAATAAACAGTCATATTAATGATATCAAAAGTGTTTGGTCACGATATGGTGTAATGGCATTTTGATGACTTAACAATGCCAATCAAGCTGTAAATGAATGAGGAAATATAATCGTATGACAGATTCAATTGAATTTCTTAAAAGCATAGCTGATGTTATATTGTCAATCAATTATAATGTTTTCTTTTTTATGCATATGTTCCATCCCGGACCGCATTCCTTGTTCTTTCTGTAGTTGTTGAAACTTAAGCATTTAAAGTTGTTTTTTTTAAACCAGGAATGTCATAAACTTTTTGTGTGTGTGGCACATGTGCATTCTCTGCAAGTAAACTACTTTTCTTGCGGAAGTATTTGCATCGTCCTTAGTACATTTTCAGTTTTGAATCGTTTTTTTTTTGCGGAAGTTAGTTTCTGTACTTGAGTTTCTTATGGCGACGTGACACCATTTAGAGAACGATGAAACCTACACATTTTCTAACAAGCCTTGTGAGGTCAGCACAGGGTGATTTATTGAATAAAAATGATAACGACCCTTATCAGTAGGCAGAGGAAAGTAATGCTCATTACTCAATTGCTCAATTGCTATTGACTAAAGTCAAAACCAAAACAGACACGTCGAAAACATAAGAAGAGTTGAGCGACAGCATTTGTTAAAGCAGCACGCCTTCAGATTCATGTTAAATTCATGAAAAATTTGGAAATATATTTAAAAGTGAAATAATGTGAGGTGAATAAATAAAGTAATTGACATATTGCAGTCGGCACTTACAACCCACGAAAATTACCTAAATTGGTCAATATATGCAAGAACAGGCTTTTCTGCGTTAGTAACGCAGTTGAAATATGGTGATAATATACTTAAACCGCTGAAACATGTAAAAGATAACATTTCATCTTGAATGTTTTTACCTTTCTTAAAAGTTTAGTGCATTTTTCTAATTATTAGTTTTCTTGAAATATATTGGCTTATCTGGAGGCGTGCAGCTTTAAAAGGTGTTGGAAACTTAAAAGAAAAACATCCAGGTCAAACAGTCAATGGTCAAACTGTGGCAAATTAGTTAAATGATTAAACGAATGGACGCGTGTAAAATCTCATTCCGAAAAAAAACGTGATACATTTGTGTTTGATTCAGATGGAGAAGACTGACATATTGTCAATGTTTGCTCCTGAACAAGAAAAATGATAAGGTACAATATTTTCACCAATAATTGTCAGAAGAAATGTAACATATCAATTGTCACTAATCTTGTGTTCAGTCTAAAATATTTTCAAGTAAGTTAGAAGGACAAAAGTGATCCAATGCGACTGTTTGACAATACATCGATCGGCAAGGGGATACGAGATTACCGGTTGTCCAATACCGCGATCTGAACATAATGAAACTGGTCCTGGAGAACAATATATTTCTGAAGGATGCTCATATTTTTGGCAAGAAGAATTTGAGTCGCGTCACGACAAATCCAACATAGTGCGTTTGCGACCAGCATGGATCCAGACCAGCCTGCACATCCGCGCAGTCTGATCAGGATCCATGCTGTTCGCTTACCAACTCTATTACAAGTAGAGAAACTGATAGCGAACCGCATGGATCCTGATCAGACTGCGTGGATGCGCAAGCTGGTCTGGATCCATGCTGGTCGCAAACGCACTATGTTGGTTTTGTCGTGACGCGGCTCATTTGTTGTTGGTTGATACACAGTCGGAATTTAAATATTCGTAATGTTAATAACCTTAAATGTTTTAAAGAAAAATACAAAGCATATCTTGATGTTCATATGAATGAATGAGTGAGTGAATGAATGAATGAATAAATATATGAACGAACGAATGAACGAACGAACAAATGATGCAATATACATAAATGTTTAAACAAAAATTGTTGAGTGCCTGTCGAAAGTATATGAGTTGTATTATTCTAAAAATTACATATTATACATTCATTTTTCTACCTATGAATGTCCTGTTGTTGTTGTTGTTGTTGTTTTCTTTTTCAGAAGGCCACTTTGGAAATAAGATATATATGATTGTTATTGTATGTTCTTAATGTGTAACCTTCTTTAAATAAAGATATTATTATTATTATTATTATTTGATATGTCAGAGTGAGTGGTCCTTGAACAAGACAGTGATACTAAAATTATTCGAGCTTTGGGGTCATCCAAATGATGGATTCAATTGTTTCATTCCAGAACTAAAAGACTCAACTATTTTACTCTAAGATACATCATCTTTAAACATTTGCCCTCGATACTATGTCCATACCACGGGAATATCTATCTTTGTATATGCCTTTCAGCTCGCACAGATTTTTTCCCAAAGTAGTAAGTTATTTGCAGAAATAGCATTGTACAGTCATATAACGAGTTTTAGCAAATAAGTTGACAAGAAAACATTACCCACAGTTACAGAAGTTGTGGCTACTATATCACTTTTCTATATTTTTGAATACAAAATTGAAAAAGATCAAGCGGATACAGTCATCGACACAAAGTTTATTCGTCAAGAAAGTGTACAATATCACACAACAAATACATGTGTATATGTAAAAAATAGTCCCCATTTCTGTAAACAGTATATACGCTTACAATAAAAGGAAGTTCCATTATATTTTGCATAATACATGCTAACTGAAAACAATCTTACACAATCATACGAAGTGATATAAATAATTAAGAAAACACTAATGAATTAATTCAAAATTGATTCATAATGCATAACCATGACCAAATTTTGATGAAGTCACATTTAATCATTGATGACTTTGCATAAATAAAACATTGTTAATACATGTACGCATAAATTATTCATTATAAATGATAAATTATTGCTGGATTTTACTTCTTCAATTATTAATAATTTAGAGTAATTATAAACTTTTTTTTTTCATTTTCATGTTTAAACATATTTGATTTTGCATGACTAAACAACTTGTGTTTTCCTCTTTATTGTTTCAATAAATAATTTAACTCTTTAGGGATTCTTATTTTCTCTATTCAATCAAACCGAGTCTCAAACATTTTCAATTTGCCGTGTTGGGCTTTCTTTGGGGATTCTTTGTTTCCTCTATTTTTAGCAAAACCTTTCTCTTCTCGCCCCTGTCATACTACTGTCAGTATTTACTCTTCATTTCGCAACGCCTCTCAATTAACTTTGATCGCAATTAGTCTCAGTTATAAAGATATTTCTCTGAAACAAGTTATTCCATCCCTCAAAAAGCCTCTCGCTATAATAATTGATAACAGTTTGTTTATATACTGCAATCAGAGCCATGCTCTACCTTTCCGTACAATCCAAGCAGACTCTCTACACAGTTCAGTTTTTACATTTTGAATTTGAGCATTTCAAAAGTCAAAGTAAAAAGTCCATTTCACAAGTTTAATGAGATAAATGTCCATTTATCTCATCGTTTTCCCTTTTTGCTTTTTCCGTCTGTACCAAGACGATGGAGCTTTTCTAATTGGAGGGATGAAAGCTTTTCTATCAAAGTCAATGGCATCGTAATGACACGGTTGAAACTTTGCATGAATAATTAACTCTTTTTCCTTGTCTACATCCGACTCTAAATCCTGATCAGGTAAGTCTAAAACAGCGTACTGAAGTTCTCTACGGCTTGCTCGGCTGGCACGTGTCTGCAGAAAATAACTTTAAAAATCAGAAAGAAAACACATCTGAAAATTCTTGCTTCGGTTACGTGACCATAATTATAAAAAATCATGTATTGTATGCATGAAATTGTTCTCCTTCAAAGTAAAATGTAAGTGAAAGTTTACAATGTGTAAGTGGTAATATATATATTGTTCATAACTCATTTCTTTGGGTTGGTTACAAAATTATTTTATACTAAAGATAGGTAAGTTAATTTGAATAAAACAATTTTTTCAACACTGGCTCATTTAGTCGTTCAATTCGTTGGTTACCTTATCTCTGTGCGGGCGGGGTACGAGGTTAGAGTACATGACTGGTTCCTGGCATTGCTCGGCTTGCTGGTCAGTTCTGTCTTCATCCAGGGACATTGTTATCTCCGAGCAGTTTATTCTAGGAAACTGTATGGAGTAGTCCATGTTGTAGAGCTTTTCAGTATCACAGTTTCCAATCTTGATTATCTCTTCATTGTTTGAATTATTTTTGGAAACCTTTGCGTAGACATCAGCATTAATGTTTTTATCTTGTGCATCCAAGTTCATGTCTTTTGTTTCATTTTCAACAGTATCTTTCTTGCTGTCATGAATATTTAGAATAGTTTCATCACGAGTTGCCGTTTTAACATATTCGTAATTGTTTTCCTCTTCAGCTTCGATGGCTTTAACTGCAGTATCTGGAAGGTCGACAAGAATGTCTGCATACTCAACTTCAACGTTGTCTGTTTCGCCAACAAATGCGTCATTTACGTTTACTAAATCGTACTCGCCTTCATCTGACGCTATAGCAACCCCTGTATGAAACTGTTG
Organism: Ruditapes philippinarum; assembly: GCF_026571515.1. Classification (NCBI taxonomy): domain Eukaryota; kingdom Metazoa; phylum Mollusca; class Bivalvia; order Venerida; family Veneridae; genus Ruditapes; species Ruditapes philippinarum. Next base: position 238,242 of record NW_026851906.1, on the reverse strand, counting down.
TGAAGCAACAAACATCTCTTTTGATAGTCCATGAACGGGATTCACTTGCATCTTCTCTACTTTCGCATAGTCTAAAACCAATTCGCCAGTGTCAATTTCATTATACATAGATAAAGGGTCTGAAAATAAATTAATACCTCTATTTGATGTTGAATAGAATAGTTTACAAAAGTGGCACACACTTAGACTACTTTTAAATAAATAGTTAAAAAGAATTATTTTTTTTAAACAAGAGAAAATATCTTCTTTGAATGACCCTTACCTTCGTGGCATACATGGTGTTCTTGACCAGTTCTGAAAAAGACACATAATAGAATAAGTTTAGCAATAAAACTGATCTATTCTTTGAGATCAGTATGTACTATTGCTCAAAATGTGCGGCAACAACAAAATGATTAAGTGGCTAAATAGGATATAAGGAACGGACCGATCTACAAACAGTGTACGTATGATTATTTGAACATCAATCAAAAACGTAATGTCATCAACTTAATAGCATTGGCAATTAGATTTTATATTAATATTGTAAACTTATTGCATAAATCATGTAATTGACATAGCACAACACTGATTTGGCATGCATGCCATCAGGGTCGCGTTCAGTAAATACTGGTGTTCCTAAGGGTGCAGTTAAACGTTTTCAACTTCAAACCTTATTGTATGGCTGGTTTGTCATAAACGTCTTTTGCCGATGGTTATAAGGTCTACTTATTTAATAGTATCAAAAGTAATAATAAAAGAAATATAGAAATAAAACAGTACTCACGCTGATGTTCCTTCGTCACTAACTAAGCGTTTGGTCCCTGAAATAAAAAAAATATAAACTATAGGTAAACACGCTATAAATTACTCTAACTTTCAAGCTAACTGTATATTGTTGATAATATTCATTATTTGTAAGTTTTATAACATTAACATATATTATTCACGTTTTTACGGCTGCGGTCTGGCTTGTATTTTGCCGGATTTCTTTTTTCTTGTTCGTCGGAAATTTAGGAATTGCCGTCAAAGCAGAGCACCCATAAGTTACCTTATTTTAAAAATGAGCGCCGACGATGAAAAACAATGTCCAATAGATTTCTATAAGAAAATATAGCACTTCTTCATTAATGTACTGTGGCATTTCATATAATACAACATTCCAGATTGCATCCGTACAATATGGAAGAAATAATTTTAACGTCATGTTCCTTTTTTGCTTGCTTTGGAAATTAGCATGCTGAAAGTAGTACCTTGATTTCCTCCGCGTTGTTTACAAAATACGAGGTAAACAATCCCAGAAATAATCGCCACTATGACAACAGCACAGATTGAGGTCACAATTATGGCAGTGCTTCCAATACCTGAATCTGCTACTAATGAAGACGCTGTGGGCTTCGAACCTGAAAAGGAGATGCAAAATCAAATTAAACTTTACGCTGCCTGTTGCGGCAACTGAATAAATCTACCCAAGCGGCCATTCTAGACCAAGAATTGCCGTGCCGCGCTCTGTACGCTATTCAGTCAGTACATATTTTAAAATTTTCCCTACGAAAGATAAATGGTTAGGTGAACAAAATTTTTCAAGCCTTACCAAGATCAATAGCATGGTAAGAGTTAAGTATAAGCTGTGCAATGATAATCTGGAATTTGAAGAAAGAAAAAAAAGCTAGCTTTTTATTCTGTTTCCTATGACACTTGACTTGAGTGAGGATACTTCCTTCTGTCATGTGATATTGCAAGTAAGAAAATGTCAAAATTATTTTCAAAACTGTAATATCAAACTTTTACTGTTACTTATGAAATGCCTGTTCTGATCATAAAATATTTGAGCTGTGCCATGACAAAACTAACATAGTGCGTTTGCAACCAGCATGGGTCCAGACCAGTCTGCACATCCGCGCAGTCTGATCAGAATCCATCGCAGTCTGATCAGAATCCATGCTGTTCGCTTACAAACCCTATTACAAGTAAAAAAAACTTTTAGCGAACAGCATGGATCCTGATCAGACTGCGCGGATGCGCAGGCTGGTCTGGATCCATGCTGGTCGCAAACGCACTATGTTGGTTTTGTCGTGACACGGCTTATTTACAATGAATGTAGCAAAATGTAAACAGAGGTTTTTTGACTTCAATACAAAGTACCATAGCATTTAAACTGTACTAATTGGCAAAGAACAGACGAAGCAAAAGATAGAACAACTAAATGGCATGTATGTTTTTTGTCTGTTGCTGTTGTGTTTTTTGTTGTTGTTTTTTTTCTTTTGTGTTGTTGTTGTTGTTGTTGTTTCGGATATCTTTACAAGACACTAAGAATGAAAAGCTTTTGGAAATAAAAATAAATTAAGAGACAATTTGAGGCCATATGGGCCTTTAAGGTTACTCAATCTGAGTCCATAAATGAACTGTATCTGGAAATATTTCACAGTTCTCTATGAAACATGTTCTTGAATTTTACTGAATGAAATGCAATTTTGACTTTAGTAAACTTTAGAAAATGTTTTATTATCACTTCTTTTAAAGATATCTCATTCTCAAATTTGATATTTGGAAATATTGAATATTGCAACACTGTCTCTTTGTAAAAACAAAATCAACATGTTATGATTTCATAACGTAGTTTTAAACTCTAAACACTAGGTGGGTACAATGTACAATTTTAATATAAAGTAACATTGAAAATCTGGCAGTTTTTTCAAAGAAAGGACAAACTTTACTTGACCTGTAATAGGGAATGCAGCTTCCCATACATAGTTTGCACATTCTTATATACAATTTACACATATTCGGTAAGAATTTCATAGATTTCAATAAAATTTCTGCGATAAAATTATTTTACTTAAACATGAGCATAGTATATCTTTAAGGAGTGTCGTTGTATAAAAATAGCAAATAGAAACTTAATACATTACAGTCAAGAGTTAAACTTGAGAAAAAATACTTGCCAACTCTTAAAAACTGTCTCCCAACACAATTGAAACTTAAGTATCCGAGATTAAAGTAGTTCGGACGAATATCTTAACCAACACTATTCTAGTTTCGTGTGGTGTAAATGATGCTTTATAACAATAGATTTTGACCGAGGTACTTGTTACGTTCTAGTTTAATGACTAATAATTTATTGTATTTTCTTAATTAAAAAATCAGAGGACATTTACGGGATTGTCTTTTGAAGGGTTAAAATTGAAACATTCATAATTATCAGTATTAAAACAACAGCACCCACGGATATATTTCATTCTACAGTAATAATGGAAACTAGTCATACAATGAAGTATTATATATTACAGTTATTATTATTATGAAGTATTAAAGGGACTCCACTGAGGTTTTTTGATGTGAAGGGACCAAAAATATTTTTTCAAGATTTTTGTATAACGAGATGTATTTCTAGACCAATCATCATGTACAAAGTTTCAGATAATTACTCCGTTTCCCAGAAATAATCAATTTTATCGTGCAAATTGGCCCAATAAATGAAAACCGTTTAAACACTTTTCACTCAAATCGGCCAAAAATCGCAAAAAAGTCGACCGTGTATACTTCTATATCATCTATTGTTTGGTTTCAAATTTAAATGTACCAGTTGATTTAAGAAAGAATTTCAAAATTTTTTATCTTTGGCTATTGGACCTCAGTGGAGTTCCTTTAAAACATACACTGTGTTGCAACATACAGGACATTATGCACAGATTTGTAATTTGTAATACATGTATACGTTTATTTGTATCCAACTCCATACAGAAAAGGGGGTAGATATTTTGAGTTTCAAAGGGAGTTTCTGAGGTGCAAAGATTTAAAGCTCCATTAAACGTGTGCTCGGATTACTGTCTGATGCGTAAGACTATTTGTTATTACAATTGGAGTAGGGAGGGATCACGCTCTCGGTAGACAGAATTATCATTACCACTAGGCTAATGGTGTCCGCTCTTAATTAATAAAGATGGCATGTTTGAATGTTAATGTTAAAAGTATTCACCTGGCGTGTGTGTCGGTGGTTCGGGTAATATGACCATGACTTTGTCACTATTGTAAAAAATGTTTTGTCTTGTCCAGCACTCGACTTCATATCGCCCAACATCAAGAGGGTTCAAATTACGAATAAGCAACGTATAGTCTTCTTCGTTGTACTTCGTTTTGTTGTATTTGAATGTATCGCTGTTTTTCTGAAGAATTATTTCTGATACTGTAGACGATGAAATATTTCTGGTTACTATCCATCGGTAGTGGTGAGATTCTTCAATGAAAGGTTTGAGTTCGTTACTCGGGTATAAACGAATTCTGCAATCAACTGAGTTCGCTTTGTATTCATACACGACCTTGAGGTGCCCACAGGCTGGAATGTATAGAAAGGAAATAATTCTAAACCTACTGCATTTATTATTTAGAAAAATTTAAAGTGACATTATGCTTATTTTGTTTCGTCAATTTGAGTTGAATTAACATATATTTTAAAAGTTAAACTGTAATAATAGCAATTTACAAACAGTCAATACTGAAAATGTTAAGGATAAAATATAAATCTGCCTAAAATATAAAAAGTCTGCATCACGTGCACTTTGGTTCATAAATTGTAAGTTACAGGTAAAATCTGGTGGATATTTGCAGAATACCTTGCGACACGTGAGCTATTTTATCATTCATGCTAAGTAAATTGAATTATTGCAAAAAGCTAACTTATTTTGGCTTTCGCTTGTTCACTCACTATATAACCTTGGATGGAATAATGTCCATGGAAGTAACGCCCACACTGTAAATACCATACCCTGACAGGCTACTCTATCCTGGGTAAGAAGAATTGGAATGTCACGCAAATGGTGACTTTCCCGTCCAACCGGAAATTGAAGACCTCAGATGCTACAAATGGTGACTTTAAATCTTTACTGAGAAAGAGGACCTCAAAAACTCCTAAAATGCTGATTTCCAAGCTTAGCTTAAGAAGAAGACACGGTTCTCCACAAATGGTGACTTTTTTTGGTTAACCGGGGAAGCCAACTTTGGATTTTCCACAAATGGTTCCTAGCTCAACCGGGGGAAGAAGACCTAGGGTGTTCCATAAATGTTTTTCAACTTTAACAGGGGCAGAAGGGATTGGGTGCTCAATATATGACTTTGGATGTTCTGCAAATGGTGTCATCCAAGCTTATCAAGAAGACTTACGAAGTAAACTTCTGATGTCCAACGAATGGTGATTTATTAGCTTAGGTGGGGAAGATTTCATCAAATACCCCACAGTGTAATATTTCAGACATCCCACTTAAAGCCAATGCTGTCATCTTTGCCTCGAACATTTTTCTAAACTTCTAGAGGGTCCGAGTCCATCGCATGCAGTGAGAGATAATGTTTTGAAGTAAAAATACCATAATAAACAATTGCCAGTTTTAGAACATACAAAATCCAAGTCTTATACCAATATCCATTAAGTTTATAAATATTTCAAGAAGCACTGCCTAGAAACCTACTCTCAATTTTAATTTCAATTATAATGAAGCACTATTAAACTGTTCGGCAATGTAAAACAAGTAAGGTTTGCAAAAGAAAAAGAAAATCAATCATAGTTACCTATTTCAGTTTGTCCAAATTTATATAAACTACACACAAATAAGCAAATATAAGCATATTTGAAATCCATATCTTCCAATGTCAGTTAAATTATAACTTTTATAAATCATAATATAACAGACAAATCTAGTTAAGTAATCTCTGAGTCATAAATGTGTGTCCGTCTTCGTGATGACCATATATAGCATATTCATATTTAATCTGTCCATCTTCACGTTACACCATTCGCGTTTTAGTGTTACCCTTTATCACGTCAAGTAAAGCTACTCATAATAATTGTTTGTTTCTCATGGACCTTATTAAAATTATATTCTTATACTGTATTCCGTACACCAAAGGTATTCAAGTACTATGTTCCTTTGAACAAATTATTAATGTATCATACTCCGTTATCCACGCGTATTCATCATAATTATATCGTAGTCCATTGACCAAACATATTCTTTTACCGTATTCTGTCGACAAAACATATTCATATACCGTATTCCGTCGACCAAATTTATTCATAAACCGCATTCCATTGACCAAACGTATTCATATACCATATTCCATCAACCAAACGTATTCATATACCATATTCCGTCGACAAAACGTATTCACATACCGTATTCACTCAACACAACTTATTCATATACCGTATTCCCTCTACAAAACGTATTCATATACCGAATTCCGACGGCAAAACGTATTCATATACTGTATAGCGTCGGCAAAACATATTCTTAAATCGTATTTCATACAGCATTCCGTCTACAAAACGTGAACATATACCGCACGTGTACATAGAGCGTAATCCGTCGGCAAAACGTATACTTATACCATTTTCCGTCGACAAAACGTATTCATGTTAACCTTCCTTGTTTTTAGGCCTGGCTTTTATCAGATTAAACATAAGATTTAAGTTTTGAAGACAAACAACACAACGAATGGCTGCTGGTTAAACACATAAAACAGAAACAAAATTGTACTCTTATTGAGAAGCAACCAAAAAAATCCATAATGCCTTAATTACAACACCACTTATTGTTGTCGGAAAACATACTTGGTAACTATAATAAATCGGTTTACAAAGTCTATCATTTTCTCACGAAAAATAACAAAGGGAATAATGTTGTTGCAAATAGTTATCTAAAAATCTGTATACAAATTTCAAGCATCACGTGATCAAACTGAAATTTTCCCATCTTTCGAGTTAAAAAATAGACCGGGAGGAAAAGGTATACAAGCCTTGATTCATTTTCAAATAAAGCAACACAAGTGTTGCACTCATAAATTATCATGATCTCAACGTCACACTGTGTTACCGGCACCAGTGATGATAGATTGATGCAGGATTAACAGAAATCATATTTTTTTCACACTGTCCCGAAATTGAAACCAGATGGACGGATACACAAATAAGGAAATGTTAAAATTCGGATCTGATCGTTATAACATCAGGGCATTCGTGAGGGCATCTTGTGCCATCGTATGACCCCCGGCTAAATTTTTCAGGCTCCGGCAGCAACTTCGTGAGTGGTCGCAAAATATTTGGCATGCCAAAAAAATTGCCGGAAGGCATTGCGAAGGTTAATTTTCGTGTTGAATTCGTATGCCATTTTTGCGCTTCGTAAGGCCATCGTGAAGCCATCTTGTCAAATCGTGTAGTCTTCGTCTTTACTTCGTGTGATCATCGGTGCCATCTGGCATTTTTCGCCTCAAGGAGACAATACGAAGGAAACAAGAAGATGCCAAGAAGGTATCACGACTACGTGAAGCCCCTGTAATACCGTCGTATCGCCATCGTATTTTTGGTACGATGACATCGAGATCGGACCACGATGTAGACGAAGAAAGCAAATTTTAGCGGCTCATGCGTTGCAGATGTATCATGGACATATAAAAGGCTAGCCTCAGACCATCTTCCTCATCTGTCAGTCCTGCACATCTCTACAGAGACTTCGAAAGCTTATATTCTTTGCATTTAATTAACAATTACTTTCAATATATAATATATAATATCTTGTGTAGAAAGATCTAGTTAGTAACTCCTAATTAGATTTTTTACAATCCATTTAGGACTTCAAAAACGGCTAGTAAGGACTAAAATACTCCAAAAATAAAAGTTGCTCTAAATCCTGTTTAATATGTTCATAAGTCAGCCGTTGTTAATCCATATAGAAGTAATAATTATTGCGGCGAGCATGCGAAATAAACTGTCAGTAAATAGAGTCATGCTAGATCTGGAGATGCCTTTACAACAACAACCACAACAACAACAACAACAACAATAAAACCCATAATTTTATCATATAGATTAGTTTTAAATTTCGAAAAATGTGTTAATGTGTTTCTTAGTTATTGCAAACCATGACATTTCCTATAAATTCAGGCCATAAAAAATATTGTAACCAGAGAAGTTTGGTTTATTGACCTAAATATACCATAATGAAGCAATATAGACATATTCAAGTCAAGTGACATTGTTTCACCACTTACAAAAGCTCAAATTTCACAATCTGGACTTTTAAGATATGTGTGACTATGTTGATGTAGAAAATGGATAAACTTATTCTCATAGCAAGTATTTTACTGGCAGAGCTGTCGTGTGTGATATGTAAGTTAAAACCCCCTTTTTCATTCATAAAAGTTGACTCCATTAATTGTCGGAAACAGTAATGTTTAACCGTACTGCACAGTCACGTGACAAAGCTTGCACACTTATTCTGTTTCTATTTACGTGCCTACTGACATTTTAGCCGCGTCACGACAAAACCAACATAATGGGTTTGCGACCAGCATGGATCCAGACCAACCTGCGCATCCGCGCAGTCTGATCAGGATCCATGCTTTTCGCTTACATACTCTATAACAAGTAGAGAAACTGATAGCGAACAGCATGGATCCTGATCAGACTGCGCGGATGCGCAGGCTGGTCTGGATCCATGCTGGTCGCAAACACACTATGTTGGTTTTGTCGTGACACGGCTCATTTTGTTTCATTTAAACTTTATTTTTTACAAATTATTCTGTAAATAACGATATTGTTTTTGTGGTATCATTGTTTGAAAGAGCTAGATCTAAGTTATATGTTTAAAGTGTAAACTATTTCCGATATAAATGATTAAGTTAAGCAAGTCTCGTGTTCGTCATGTCATTTAAGATTATTACCGTATACTTTTACGACAAGTAAAAGTGTTTTCTATGGTGGCTGATTTGTGCCATTTCGCGTTTTCGTCCCGCGACCCTGCCAAGCGAAAAGTCGAGAATTAACAATTAAAATGGCGGGGGCGCGCAGCGAAAACACGCTAATTAGCGGGGGCGCGGGGCGAAAAGTTGAGATTTAATTGTAAAACCGCGGGGCCGCGAAGCGAAATATTCATTGTTATAGGGCGCTAATTAGCGTGCTTTTGTCCGCGCCCCCGCCAAATTATTCTTAAAAATCTCGACTCTTCGCTCCGCGCCCCCGCTAATTAGCGTGTTGTCGCTCCGCGCCCCCGCCGTTTTGTAGTTAAAATCTCGTGTTTTCGCCCCGCACCCCGCTAATTAGCGTGTTTCACTCCGCGCCCCCCGCCGTTTTATACATTTATTAAACCTCGTTTGGCGCCCCCGATAATAAGCGTGTTTTCGCTCCGCGTCTTTATTTCTTAAATTTCGTCCCGCGACCCCGCGGGGCGAAGTTTTTTTCTTAAATCTCGCCCGCGCCTCGCTAATAAGCGTGTTTTCGCCCCGCGCCCCCGCCGTTTTATTTCTTAAATCTCGTCCCGCGACCCCGCGGGGCAAAGTTTTATTTCTTAAATCTCGCCCCGCGCCCCCGCTAATTAGCGTCTTTTCGGCCCGCGCCCCTGCCGTTTTATTTCTTAAATCTCGTTCCGCGACCCCGCGGCGCGAAGTTTTATTTCTTGATTTTCGTGTTTTCGTCTTCCGGTGTTTCAGTTGTGTCATGCGCGTTAGAATGTTATTGTTTTTTCAATATGTCGGATAATTTAGACACGTCTTTATCTGGTAACACATTTGTAGACAGTATCCTTTTGTATGCTTTTTAAAGTGTATAGCGTGTTAATTAAGCGCGGGGCGAAAACACGCTAATTAGCGGGGGCGCGGGGCGAGATTTAAGGGAAAAAAACTTCGTCCCGCGGGGTCGCAGGACGAGATTTAAGAAATAAAACGGCTGGGACGCGGAGCGAAAAGACGCTAATTAGCGGGGGCGCGGGGCGAGATTTAAGTAAAAAACTTCGCCCCGCGGGGTCGCAGGACGAGGTTTAAGAAATAAAACGGCGGGGACGCGAAGCGAAAAGTCGAGAGTTTGTTAGAATAATTTTGCGGGGGCGCGGACAACAGCACGCTAATAAGCGCCCTAAAACAATAAATATTTCGCTTCGCGGCCCCGCGGTTTTACAATTAAATCTCGACTTTTCGCCCCGCGCCCCCGCTAATTAGCGTGTTTTCGCTCCGCGCCCCCGCCATTTTAACTTGTTAATTCTCGACTTTTCGCTTGGCGGGGTCGCGGGGCGAAAACGCGAAATGGCACAAATCAGCCACCATAGTTTTCGGTGTTTAATGGGATTCTATGATTGACAACTTTTTGGAGATTGAATAGATTTAAGATAACCCAATATTTAAAAAATTGGAACAGTCTTATTCAAAATCTGGACACCCAAAGTGATCCTTCGGAAGCATTAATTACAACAAATTACACGAACATTTCAGACTCGGTTTGATTGAGTCTATACATGAATGCAACATCCCTCACGCCCCCTAGCACCGGCTTGAGCGGTACTCAAATTTCAACACTTAATAGTGCTGGCACCATTGAACTACAAAAGGAAATGTATATTTACTTTTTATCAATTATATTTACACAAAACAGGTAACCATGACTATAAAGAAGACTTGTTTTCGGGTCCAGGGTTGGTTTGGATAGAGGACATGAATGGCACTATGGTATTTCAATATATACACCTCACTAATGAACTTTGGAGAAAGAAAACGTTTCCTGAGGTAAGTATAAACGAGCGAATAAGTAATAAGTGTAGGTAATTTTGACCATGTTTTTCTGGTTGCGTTATTCTCATCTCATGTATATGGTTGCAAGAAAGGCACCTAAACACCTTTTTCAGATATTGTGTTTTGTAATGGGAAAAATCATAGATATAAGTATGTATTGATTGATTGTTTGATTGATTGACTCGACCGACCGACCGACCGTCTGACTGACCGATCAATAGTTTGATGCATCTATCGATTGTGTATTTATTTTTTTATCAAGTTATAATTATTTATTTCTGGTCCAATTTAGCCTTCACGTATAGCGTTGGCATTACCGAACAGAAACCGGTTTACCCATCTTGACGTTGATATTGGTAATCAAACAATGGTGATGGTGGATTCCCTTAGTCAGAAAATTGTGGTTTGTTAGATTTTGTATCCTTTTTTTATATATTAATTTTGTAATTTATATTTCATATAGTTTACACAGTTAAAATATAAAGACCTTCAAAATACAAGAGAATCTGTTATTATCTTTTCATGGAAGTTGATGAAAATTGATTTCAAGACAATGGGGTCGCAGACGCTTTGGGGTCAGATCCTGCCCCCAACGTGACACGCCCCTGTAAACTCTATCAAAATATTTTAATATTTAAACACGATGAGGACATCTGCTACAAAGATACAACTGGTTTTGAAACAATTTTTACATATCTGAAAAAATTACCTTTTACCATCGAGTCTCAATAACACATATCACATTATCGTAATTTTTAGGTACTTTCGTTTTGTATAAACTGGTTCATGTTGTTCTTTTCGGTAGCAAGAAATTCTTTTCGTTCAATGATAGTATTTTGTATAACATTTCGTGAACAGTTTTTATATTACAGGCAAGAACTTTCGACAGTTTAGGATTGTCAATCGAATGGGATCTATATGAGGGAATTTCGAAAAAGGTCAACGGTATGTCGATGATATTATCTGATATTACGTCACACCTGACGCATGCGCGTGTGGTATTTAATAATCAAAGGATTCCTTATTAACATTTTCAAAAGGCTTATTAGGAATTAAAGCATGCAATGCAAACTGTAAAACAGCTTTTCATTGGCTACTTTATTATTCATTTCAAATGATAGATTGCCATGCCTTTAAAGCAAGTGGTCTAACTGGAACCATATTGACAAAGATTTTTGGCTAAATCATCTTCTAATTATGAATTGATATACTAATATTGCAAGGTCTTTTTATACAGGTATTGCTGTGGATTGGGTCACCGACGTTGTTTATTGGACGGATGACGCATATGACGTCATACTTGCCGTGTCTATGTACTCGCCAAACATGGCGGTGGTGATTGTCGACTCTCAGATTGACGAGCCTTATGGGATAGTGACGTTTCCTGGCAGAGGGTAAGATGTATTTCATCAGCTATTGTATAGAATGTGGAAAATGAGTCTATACTATAAAAAGATATGCACTGTGTCAATAGAAGATGCAATCGTCTGTATAAAAAGACTAAAAAAAGATGACCAGATGGTTAGTTAAGGTAATGTCTCGAGCTCTCAGCTCTTGTTTCCAAACCATCTGCTGCTGCTGCTGTTGTTGTTTTTGTTGTTGTTTTGTTGATAATGGTATAAAAATCATAAAATATTATGTTTGTTCATTGAATCAAACCGTCCTTTTAAAAAAATATAAACAGCACTCAAAACATCAAACATTTAAAGATTCATAATGTTTTTTTGTTTTTGTTTTTTTTTCGTATTTTTTATTATTTCAGAGCGGTTTTATGTTGCACCGTTGTTAAGTTAACCATACGGCAGAAACGTTAATCTATACATAGTTTTTGTTTATTTTATTTTTTCAAATATCAAGGTTTTTATTTTGGACGGATATAGACCCTAAAAATCCTAGAGTAATGCGTTCTACGCTTGGCGGACGTCGTGTTAAGCAACTTTGTCGATTTCGTCGAACTTCAAGACGACCTATGTCCTTGTTCATAGATTATGCTGAGGAGAGGTAATTTTAATTATGTTCACAAATTTTCTTTGTTTCAGCTCTTACATTTATTTATAACTGAATATTTTTGGTTGGGTTTAACGTCACACCAGCACAGTATAGGTCAATGGCGACTTTCCAGCTTTCTGGCCGTACAAAACTTAGTTGCCCTTCTGTACATTATTTCAGGCACAAACGGACTATGCTAGTTGCATAGCTATCTCATATGTAGGATCTGACGACGGTTGCTCGACTCGAACCTACAGCGATGAGGGGCAAATGGTTTAAAATCAACGACCTTGACCACTTAGCCACGGATGCCCACTAACTGAATCGAGAAAAGGGATTTGATATGGGTTAATGCCGAGCACTTTTTGTGAACTTTACGGAACGTTTTAAGTGTCAAAGTAGTCTGGTTTTAGTTCATTCATAATTTATTTTAGTTCGATTGTGTTGGAAACTATAAGTTTATAGACACACTTTGTATTCGTTCATGGACTCAGGCAGTACTTTGCAATGTGTGTAAGGTTTCTTGCTCAAGAAAATGACAGCTTGCCCATGACGAGATTTAAGCCCATGCAGCCAGAATTCTTACTAGTTCGACTCGTTCACAAGTCGGTCACGCAGCCTCATTAAAGTTTGGTATAGAATGACTCGCATACGTAAAGTGGACTAAAAAGTCATCGTAGAATAATTTGTAACTTTTTTTTATATTTTATTGGATATATGAAGTAATTAGTGGACAAAACTTTATTTTTAAGATTATATTGGATATATGAAGACAATATTGGCCTAAAAGGAATAGGCTCCTGTGATTTAGACGGTAAGGATTTGAAACACCTGCAAAAAGCTGTCACCAGTAAACATTTCGACATAGGAGTGTTTGTGGTAAGCGGTGCACGAGACGTGAAAATTTGCAATATGTGATTTTCTTATTTAGTTCATTTATCAGAATAACTTTCCAAAATATTAATTATTTTAAATTTTGTGTGAAATATTTAGTTATAATATGTCATTTTAGAACATTTTCTAGCAATTATCACTCCTGATATAACATAATTATATACTAATGATTTCTTACATTAAGAATTAAACCATACCCCACCCACTGGGCTTTAAACAGGCTTTAATCACACAGAGTCTGCAATTTTCATGTAATTTTGTCTGTTTTCATTGCTACTGAGGGATCTTCCCATTTCAAGATTTTTATTCTACACAACTGGAGGTGTCAAATGCCATTTAGCAGCTGTAGGAAGTTGCCCGTATGTTACTTCAGTGTTGTTATATTTTTTTCTGGTCATTTCAAGCACATAAAGTGTTTAAGATTGGATACCGGCTAAGCCGGTCCTGGTGGGGCGAGTCTTTAGGACTGTTGCACGTTCCCATTATCCCTAATGGACGTTGTCTGTAGTGTTCATCATGGCTTCTAAAGGCTTTCCCTCTTTTCCAGATTTTTATAGTATTTGTACAATTCTTATTATGACCATTTAAACCAACTTTCTTTATAAAAACTATCCATTGTGGAACACGGGTTTTTATATATATTTTTAGAATCAGTTACTGTACATAGATGATGGGAAAATAAACATATACCAAATGGACAGATTAAACAGCGGTCCAGAATCTAGGTCAAGCGGAAGTCCACTTACCATGGTGTTTATAGACAAAGATAGACAATATCAAAAACCGAGTATGACATTTATTAAAGGACCATTATGCCTCAGAAATGCAATCATTTTGTTTTCCTCAAAAACTTTTTATTTTAGGTGTCTTTTTACATTTTCTAAAATAAACAAACTCATTTGTCAATAGGATGAACCATCTTCTGCTTCTTTTGCTTTGTTGGCGAATAACCTATTTAAAATGTGTAAATGCTTTTATTTAAAAGATATGAAAAACACATATTACCCCGCTTGAATTATGTTGTTTGATTTATTCCCTCCGAAGACGATTGTTTATTGTCTGGGTGTCCGGGTGTTTGCACAATGAGTTCATATAACGAAGATTGTTTCTGTAGCGCCCTCCTAGAAGACAGAGTGGATCCGGAAGTTATTGATCGGCACTGTAGTAAGTTTACTTAAAATATCAGTCGGCAAATACCATACAAATGAACTAATCGAGACTTTTCGAACACTTGTGAAAACCACTGAAGCTTTGAATGGACTATTCCAAATTTAAAGCGGGACAATTTAAGTACAGAAATTCGGGATCTTAAAATAGCTTTCATTAAGCCTATTCTCTCTCGTCTCACAATTATTTTCTTGAATAAGTTTTTTTTCTGTTTCTATGCCATTGCAAGTTTAATTTTCTGTGCTCGAAATATGATGATCTACGGTTTGAAGCATGTCTCGTACATGTTTGTGTATGTGTCCAAATTTAAGATTTAACAGTGTAAAATAATAGCGGATCGTATGGTAATTACATCACAAAAAAGATTTTTCTACTTATATAAATAGTTTTTTTTTCAAAATTGTATTTTATGTTTCTTTTATGATATTATTTTTATTATATATATATATATGAAAAAAGTAAAAAAGTGCTTACTAATTCTATTTTCTTTAACGCAGGCGAAAGTGACTTTTCAGGGCTTCTATTTCCGAAAGGTGACGGAATTTACACTATCAAGCCGAACTTCATAGAACGAGGTCCAAGGTCGACCTTGTCACAGGCTAAGCCTGTGAAAATCCTGTCGACGAAGTTTCCGGTGAAAGCCGTTGCATCTGATGTACGAAAGATGAAAATCTTCTTCTATGAATACAGTACTAATGTAAGTTTTTTGAGCCGCGTCACGACAAAACCAACATAATGGGTTTGCGACCAGCATGGATCCAGACCAGCCTGCGCATCCGCGCAGTCTGATCAGGATCCATGCTGTTCGCTATCAGTTTCTCTACTTGTTATAGGGTTTGTAAGCGAACAGCATGGATCCTGATCAGACTACGCGGCTACGCAGGCTGGTCTTCGCTAACCCATTATGCTGGTTTTGTCGTGACGCGGCTCAATTGCTATTCTTTTTGAGCAGTATCATCAGAGTCGTTCTTAAAAAAAATCTTAAAGTTTCACTATTGATCAGAAAACATGCGCGCGGCGTTTTGCATTTATTTTTTTCTATAATCATAAAAAAAACTTCATACTAGTTTTGATGAAAATATTTGTAAAGCAGACCAAGAAATCATTTTGCAGGTGATAAAGTCATTGTCAACTTTGGAAAACAGTGAGCCAGAAGTGGTCTCCCTTGCTGTTGGAGAAGTAGGGAGTAAGTTATTTTGATTAAATTCTATTAATAAATTATGTACTCATATGCTTTATAAAATAAGCAAAATAAGCTTCTTAAAAAAGAACATTCCACGGTTATCACACTTTTAACAAAAATAAAATTCCTCAGAAAAAAATTTCACAAAAAATATGACTTTGTAAATGGTGGCACGATAATCGACAATTGATACATCACGTGAAAATTCTTCACTACAACCACCATATTATACATATTATATATATTTGTTACAATTTACATCAACAAGTGTGTTTTCACTTTCTGTATGTTCTTGCGTTCGTTATATTAATTGAAATAATTTGAAATAGTGAGAGTTACTTCCCTTGTTCTGTTTTTAGGTCTTGCGTTTGATGGAAATTACTTGTACTGGACAGATATCGAATATGGCCACATTATGGTTGTTAGGGAGGACGGAACCTTTCCACATATACTTCATCGGGATCTTGGTCAACCGAAAGCATTAGCCTTACATCCTCAGAGAAGGTAATACCGTACAACCTATGTAGATACACCCTCTGTAGAAAAATACCCTCTTTACAGCAGCAGAATCAAAGCTTTCCAAAGCTATATTTCATACTAAATGTAACGGTTATATCGCTGCACCCTCTCTTGAACAGCCAAAAATTTGGCGTTGCTTAACTGAGGTTGTACGGTGTAATATTAAATTCGGAACTACTCAGCTATTATCCGTAATCCGAAAACGAACGGAAAGGATCGAAATGTTGCTGTTGATAATATTAATTAAATCAGATAACAACAGAGCATGCTTTCAAACCACGCTCCATCTAAAAAACAAATTATTACCAACTTTTCGCAAATGATGATCTTGTCCAAGCTATATTTTTCTTAAATGATTCAACGTGCAAAAGTATGCACGCTGTACCTAAATTTCTAGTCTATGATAAAATAAGACCTGTCTGTGGACAGAACCTGCTCGATTGAAACGAACATAGAAAAGGGGACATAATTCTGCAAATATGCTTGACATACTTACCCGCCTTTGATAGGCAACACATATTTCAAATTTGAACGGTTTTTGAGAAAGAGGCTTAATATTGTAAAGCAAAAAAGGGAAATAATTAGATAAAATAGATTTCAGACTTATATGCACCCCTCACCCCCTAGAAACTCATTTCAATTTCAAGTACTGCAAGAAATGTTGACCTTACTAAGGAATTCATATTACAAAGGGGGCATGACTGAGCAAAAATAAACTGTAATATTACCCGCCCTTTATAAAATGCATTCAGATTTAATAAAAAAGTTATATTCCAATTTTGCAGTTATTAAGTATTTGAGAATTGACCACAGCAAAATAAATAACTAAAAAGGGGACACATCTTTACAAAAATGATATTTAAAGTTCTGAAATGGCATCATATGTTACAAATGTTTATGTAAATAACAGTTTGAAATGAATAACTTTAACAGTATCTGTAGAAAAAGGACATAAGGAAATAAGCATGTATTTATTATTACAGGGTCATGATCTGGAGCGAACTTGCTACAGGAACACTAATGTGGTCTTATCTAGATGGTTCCTCAAAAACTCAAATTAATATGATGACAACATATCAAATACGTGACATAGCCATTGACTTTTCTAGTGGCAGGTATGTTCACCAAACTAGCCATTGACTTCTCTAACGGTAGGTATGTTCACCAATCTAGCCATTGACTTCTTCAGCGACAGGTATGTTCACCAATCTAGCCATTGACTTCTCCAAGCACACAGATATGTTCACCAAACTTACCTCAATTGACTTCTCTAAAACGGTGGTATGTTCACCAATCTACCCATGACTTCTCTAACGGTAGGTATGTTCACCCAATCTAGCCAATGACTTCTCTAACGGTTCGGTATGTTCACCAATCTAGCCCATTGACTTCTCTAACGTAGGTATGTTCACCAATCTAGCCATGACTTCTCTAACGGTAGGTATGTTCACCAATCTAGCCATTGACTTCTCTAACGGTTCAAGTATGTTCACGAATCTAGCCATTGACTTCTCTAACGGTAGGTATGTTCACGAATCTAGCCAATGACTTCTCTAACGGTAGGTATTGTTCACCAAACCATTAACTTCATTGGTATGTTCTCTCTCTAACGGTAGGTATTTCCCGAATCTAGCCATTGACTTCTCTAACGGTAGGTATGTTCACCAAACTAGCCATTGACTTCTCTAACCGGGGTATGTTTCACCAATCTAGCCATTGACTTCTCTAACGGTAGGTATGTTCACGAATCCTAGCCAATGACTTCTCTAACGGTAGGTTGTTCACCGAATCTAGCTTTCAACGCGCTTATAACTTCTCTAACGGTAGGTATGTTCACCAATCTACCCATACTTCTCTACGCGGTCACACGTATGTTCACCAATTAGCCAATGACTTCTCTAAACGGTAGGTATGTTCACCAATACTCACTTCTTCTTACGCTTAATATATGCTTGGACTTGACTTCTCTAAACGGTAGTATGTTCGAATCTAACCATTGGTAGGTATGTTCCCAATCTAGCCAATGATTTCTCAACGGTTGTATGTTCACCAAACTAGCATTGACTTTCTCTAACGGTTGGGTATAGGTACAATGTTCAACCAGATCTAGCCATTGACTTCTCTAAACGGTAGGTATTGTTCACCCAAAACTAGCATTGATTCAACGGTAGATGTTCAAATCTAGCCATTGACTTCTCTAACGGTAACGGTAGGTTATGTTCACCAATCTAGCCATTTGACTTCTCTAACGGTAGGTATGTTCACCAATCTAGCATTGATGACTTCTCTAACGGTAGGTATGTTCACCAATCTAGCCATTGACTTCTCTAACGGCAGGTATGTTCACCAATCTAGCCATTGACTTCTCTAACGGTAGGTATGTTCACCAATCTAGCCATTGACTTCTCTAACGGTAGGTATGTTCACCAATCTAGCCATTGACTTCTCTAACGGTTGGTATGTTCACCAATCTAGCCATTGACTTCTCTAACGGTAGGTATGTTCACCAATCTAGCCATTGACTTCTCTAACGGTTGGTATGTTCACCAATCTAACCATTGACTTGGCCAGCGGCAGGTATGTTCACCAATCTAGCCATTGACTTCTCTAACGGTTGGTATGTTCACCAATCTAACCATTGACTTCTCCAGCGATAGGTATGTTCGTCCATCTCGCCATCGACTTCTCTAGTGGCAAATATGTTTATCCATCTAATCATTGACTTCTCTAGCTTTGTGATGTGGTTGGGTAGTTCAAGTATTACAACTTGAATACTGTATAATCACCTTTAGCATATGGTGCTGACTTTTTATAATTGTCTTTTGACGTCTTGTGATGTAGCGGCTTCATAACGTCTGATCCCCTTGAATTCCATTTTATTGAGTTACACACACTGTTGTCTTGTTTAGGGCACACGCAGTCTATTACTAGGGCACCAAACGCCGTTTTTCATGGAATGTAGCGAAGGTTCCATGATAACCGCCGTAAATTCAAAATTTTCTATTTTCATGCGTAAATGTTGAATTCTGCTTTAGCCGGTGGTGCAAGGGGGCGTTGACGGTAGCTTGCACTTTCAATTACCGTCCATGAACAGGCTCAATCAAACCGAGCCTTCAACATTTTCAAATTACTCACGCAATAGAAATACGGGAATAACTACCGTAACATCTGTTATTAATTGCATATAACATGTAAATTATTTCTTGAAAAGTGGGTATTTTTACTTTTCTTAAAATCTTTGTGCATTTTTTTCAAGGTTGAATTTCTTGAAATATTTCTGCTCTTCTTGAGGCATGCAGCTTTAAATATTATAAACTTTTCACTTTATCTAGTGAGGTCAGAATGTATTTATGTGACGATTCGGCTGTCTACGAGACGGACAAAGGAGGGTCCTTCTTCATCATCCACTACCGTAAAACATTTAGACATAGATTTACAGGAATGACAATCCTTCACGTAAGTCAGTTTTTATCAAGCATTTTCATCACTCGCCCAACTTCATCCCCACCTATTCCGTATATCCCATTTGTCAAACCGTGTTGTAAATCTCTTCGTATCCAAATTTGTGCTTCAATAATTGGAACAAACCACCAAATTTTAAAGCGGATTGGTTTACAGTGGACCCATTCACTTTAAGCATAGTACTTTATGATATTTTAAGGATAAAATAGAAAAAAGACCAAAAAGAAAATCTATTTTTACTCTTAATTTCACATTTCATTACAAAAACTCAGGACATTACATATCAATACATAAAAACCTTTTATAACCTTCTCTGCTTAATTAGAGTGACATCATCACTTCTGACACCTCATTGTGGAACAAAATCATTATCCAAAAACGTGATGGCGGATGATTACATGATATCCCCATTAGATTAGAGTTTTAATTAAATTAATTTTATTTTTATTCCAGGATTATCTAGTTCTTACCGACACAAAATTAAAATCAAGCGGACTCCACGTCTTTGACAGAAAGGTCTTTGATAAAGATGGCCGTATCAGAAATGTCGGTGAAAGTTTGTTCCCATTCTACAAATACGGAAACTGGTACGGGGCCAGGTACCATCACATTAGCAATCAGCCAAAAAACAAACTAGGTTAGTAGAAATCTTATCATTTATTGATTATATATATGGTGATATTTTTCTTTTAGTCAATAAGGGCTTAAGTTTGTGGTTTTGTTGATGTTCTTCTTCTTCTTGTTGTTTTTAAATTTTTGACCATTTTTTGAAAGCATTCCAGAACTTTATATAAAACGCGATACTTTTTTACAGTTTTTTTAATGTTTGTTGATTTGTTGTTGTTGTTGTTTCTTTTAACCTTCGAAATCAGTAATTCGGCTGTATAAGGAATTGTTACAGAAAAAATCGAGGATTGAGTTAAGCTAGCCTCATAATCTGGCGAGGTGATAATTTGACCGTAAGTGATTAGCCTTTGCGACCAGTATAGAACAAGGTCAGTCTGAACATCCGTACTCTTCGTAGCTCAATTTTTGTAAAAAATCTTTATTCAAATCCCCTAAAAAAATTTAATGGATTGTTCCAAATTCAGAGCTGGACGATTCCATTACACACATTCAGCAATTTAAGGGCTAATATTCTTTCTGCAACTAAAAGTAATAGACGGTTCATTATGTATGTATTGTGCACGTGTTTTTCAGACATATGTCGTGTGAAGCGAGCCAAGTGTGAACATCTGTGTTTACCAGGATCTAGAAGTTACACGTGCGTGTGTAGCACAGGTTACAAAAAGAATGACTCTGATTGTATCATAGGTAACTTGACATATTCTATCTGATTTCTTATGATCACGTGATCAAGTCTTGAAAGTCCACCAAGACTGTCATGCTTAAAGTCTGCGTCAATGGTGAGAATACGTTACTTCGCAATTTCAACTTCATGAATTCACGATTTCAACTTCACGAATTCACGATTTCAACTTCATAAAAATGAAATCGTGAAGTTGAAATCGTGAATTCACGAAGTTGAATTCATGAAATTGAAATCGTGAATTCATTAAGTTGAAATCGTGAATTCACGAAGTCGAATTCGTGAAGTTGAAATGCTGAATTCATGAAGTTGAAATCGTGAATTCATGTGAAGTTGAAATCGTGAATTCATGAAGTTGAAATCGTGAATTCACGAAGTCGAATTCGTGCAGTTGAAATCCTGAATTCATGAAGTTGAAATCGGGAATTCATGAAGCTGAAATCGTGAATTCGTGAATTCCGTATGTTGAAAACGGGAATTCAGGAAGTTAAAAATGTGAATTCATGAAAATGAAATCGAGAATTCATGAAGTTGAAATGGCACTACCATTCGTACAAAACCAAACAAGTGCTTTCTTTTCATTAAATATAATTTCATAGGTTTGCATAAGCTGTGTATTTATAGATAATGTGAATCGCGTGGTTGACCAATGAAAATTGTCGTTAGAAATATTGGATGTGCAGCACGTATTATGAATAAATAAATAAATAATAACAAATTTCAGACGAGCCTTACACAACTTTTATCTTTGTCTCGGACATGAGGTACTCGAAGTTATTGCAGATCCCGGATGTCACCAGGCAGTTTGTAGCCGTACCGACACAAGGACTGCATCAACCGTACTCGTTAGCCTATGACCCCGTCTACAAAATGGTAACAATTGACTTTTTAAAAGTCACAGAGCCGCTTCAGAAATTAAAAATTCTTTGTAGTTTAAAGAAATTTTATTAAAAGATTTATACTTGCATTAGCATTTTTACGAAAGAACAATAATGTTTGATAAAGTTGTTGGTTCATTATTTCCTATTACTTTTTTTATAAATTGGTTCTGATGCAGCTGTTAAAACTCGATATACATAAGTTACAAGAATGAATGGCAATTAACTTGGTACAAATCCAAAATGCATATTACCCAGTCATCTTTGCAAGGGTTATATAGCAAATAATGTTTGTCTAAGGTCATGTCGAAAATATTATAGCAATATGTATTGCACAGTTCTTTTATTTGATGAAACAGTTCCTTTATTTAAGGAAAATGAAAAAATAAATAAAATACAGCAGCCGTGTATACAGGTGATAATCGAAGTTTGAAAATGGACGTTAAAATGCGCAGTTTAATAAACTGAATAACGCTTTAATTTCAGTTATACTGGTCTGATCTTGAAACGGGTACCATTTCCAGGTCGTTCATGAATGGAACCAACCAAGAAGTCATCAAATATGATCCACACGCATGTACGTAGCGTTTTCTGTCCAGTTAAATGATAAAATAGCAGCAGGACCGTTTGTAATACCTTTGTAATACCATTAATAAGGCTATGTTTTTAATGTAGGTGTTTTTATTTGTAAAAATGGATAACATTGCTTACTTTATACAGAATCTTCAGATACCAATGGTTGTTCGGTCATGAAACACAATATTATTAAGACTTTGCTTCTAAAAGACATTTTGTCTTCTCATACTATTGGTCATTTTGTAATTCAATTTGAAAGTTGAATTTATATGTACATATAAATATCGATTGAATATTTGAGGGTGAGCTACATGAATTGACTTAATTTTGTTGTTTTCATTGCCTTCTCCAGTTGTTGTTTTTCCTGCATGCGCACAAGGTTTGTATCGTCTATCTGAGGATTATTCTGACGAAGAACAATTCCTGATCGTCACCGGTCGATATATCTTGGAGCTGGATACGTTGACCCTCATTTGTCTGTACTGCAATCCAGTACAAAATATTTTCATTCTTTCTGTCTGTAAAACAATAACGGTGTAGATGTGTTGGTGGTGGTCGTGGTAGTGGTGGTAGATTTCACTCCGGATCACGACAGTAAGCCACATGTAATTCATCAGAGCACAGTTCAATAACTTTCACAAACAACCTCATCATTTTCAGATTTTATAGGACTATTCATTGAGCCAGGATCTCGTCTGTTATTGTACATGGTCAGAAACAAGCCCGAGTTTGACCTTTACAGACAGCCAATCGGAAGCCTTGTTGCAATGAATATTGACACTATGAAATCTGCAGTTCTTTTGAAAAGAGCACTTGGTGCCCCGCATAGTGTCACAGTCAACGTGAAGCACGGGTAAGAAAAATATTAAATGTTGTAAAGATGGAGGATTTGATCACCATATTTAATAGGATTTTTTATTTGCTGAATTTCTTCTTTATCTTGAGAAAGATTAGATATGTTATGGCCAAATAAGATCTTCAAGGCTACAGAATGTTGACATCCTTGGGCTTTTTTCTTAAATGTTGTAAGGGCCCTTAACAAAACAAAACAGCAGTGATTTAAGAACCATAGAAAACTCGAAATGAGGCATTCAGTATAAAAGCATTCTGTTCTTAAAATTAATAATCAGAGAAATACAATCTAGTTTCAAACGCTGCTCAGCAATCATCCTATTGATATAACTTTAGACCAGCTAAATTTCTTATATGGACATTCCCCGGGGCCCCATTTTTGGCCCTGTTCATTATGAATTTTAGGGATATCAAAATTTTATATTGGTCATCCAACATAATACAACCTGATAAGACAGCACATATATGCATGTTGGCTAGCTCTATATTGGTGGCTAATCACTTCGAGTACAAGCAGATTTGAAAAGCTAGCATTTTTGTCATAATATATTTTAGGTATATTTACATGACCGAGCAAAGAAATATTTGGCGCATCAACTTTGGGAACTTTACAGACTTTATTTGTTTAGCATCACAGGTCCTGTCTACAATAGTAACAACAGCAGACGACTGTAAGTATACAAGATTGTTTGGTTATATGAATAATTATTGGTGTTTATATGGGCTACTTCTTGCTGAAATTAGTTTGCTTGGATAACATTTTGATGTAATGTGTTTATATGGATATTTTACTATCACTTGTTTATATGGCATATATTTATATGGTTATTTTAATTATCACGTGTTTTGATGGATATTTTTACTATCACGTGTTTATATCACGTGTTTATATGAAAAGGTTTGCTATTGCGTCTTTATATGGAAAACTGTCTGTTGTTATGTATTTATATGGAAATAACTCCTTCATTATTTAAGATGTGTATTTTGTGAACGAGATTCCAGTAGAGACCTACTATGAGCCTAAGAAGACACAGATTGTGAGGTTTGGTATTGATGGGGAAAATATGACAGCCCTGTTTGACCTGAAGGGTGGCACGGTATATGACCTAGCAGTGGATAAATACTTCATTTACTGGATCAACGGATCGACCAGGAGTGTTCAGAGGTGTTTCTTTGTTCTAAGCCTATAGCCAGTTTTTTATGTTGTGTTTATTTTGTATTTATAAATTCGTAATAAATAACGCGTTTACAGTAGTTATACGTCTCAGAAAGGTTCGCGTTTGTTTAAAACAATAACAGAATGGGCACATGTTGACTTTCTTTACCACTTAAGATGAACTATCATCGGTTGACATGTACGTTTCCAGTGTTTCTTTTATTCCTACTGATTTTTTTTTCTTTTAAAAACACGCAACATAAAATGGTTAAAAGAATTTATTAAACCTTTCTTGTTTCATAAAACATGCTTAGAAACAAGTTTTATGTGCAAAAGGAATTGTGGGCAATTTTCATCAGTAAAGCTGGAATGTCAACGAATGCGTAGGCCTTGTAACAAACGCTGTATTTAACTTGAGCACAAAATGCATTTTTTTTCAAACTATGTCCGCAGAAAGCATTTAAATATGATAATTAATGATAAGAAATTCTTTTTCTTTTATTTATGTAAGGGTAAATTTAGATAACTATGACGTGATAGAAGATGTTGGACCTTCAAAGAGCTTATTCAAGCCGACAAGCCTGTATGTTAGTCCCACAGAATATAATTATGGTAAGATATGTTACTTTTATTTATTGTTAGAAATAATCCTGCATTGGTGGCCTTATAGTGAATCACCCGGCTTATGTGTGTGATATTATGGAATGATCCATACCAGATAGCACATTTTTCACTCTGTGTGGGTAAAGGGTCGTGGCCCGTGGGAGGGGAGAAAAAGCGCTCAAACGAGATTTAAGTGTTTTTATACCATTTAAGTATAATTTAGGCATTTATTTCATTTTACTTTAATTTGATTATATTTCATTGCTTTAGAGAATAATAAAAACAATATTACATTTTTCTATTAGAAATACTAAGAATGGTGTTACAAACAGAAAGCAACACCATGGGTCAAAACCACTTTACCTGCTGAAGCTAAGAGATAATATATATAGACACCAGTAATTCGAACCCATTCACCCGTCACTTACAATCACGCAGGGATAAACGGTGGCTGCAGTTCTAATGCCTTAACCCTTAAAGGCAACCCCATCAGCCACGTTTCAAAATAAGAAAGAAAATCACAGAGTGGAAAAATGTGGAAGTATGTACCACAAGCGTAAATGATGAGAACATCTTCGAATATTTCCGAGAAATATGTCAGTATGTCAGTTCAGACACGGGATACAAATGACTCAGTACAGTCTACTCATTATGATTAATAAACGTATTTCAAAATTCAGGCAAAGAATTTGCGATTAAGTTCCGAGAGTTGTAAGCGAAAAACAAGTAAATCATGTCAAGTTAGATCAAATCACGTCCTGCAACGTGTTTCACGTCCCGTGACAATATCTTTTAATTGGTCAGACAGTTTTAAGCACTCCTCCTATCGCGGAATAGATGAGATTTTTACTTTACAGCCATCGGTCATGGTCTCTCCCCAATCCAACCCCCACCCCTGCAGTGCAAAGACTGGTGGAAAGTATCCCCTTCACTGCACCTGGTGTGGGGAATGAGAATACAATTGTCTGGTGAATTACAACCTAACCTTGTTTGCAGATTCTGTATGTACGAATTTTGAGTGTAAAGGAGTATGTCTACCTGCCTTGACAGAAGCTGTATGTGAGGAAAATTCAGTCTCTGAAATTGTCGAAGTTCATAACGATTCAGGTATTTACGCATTTTTTGTTGTTTTATTTCCATTTATTGAAGTTAGATTGTGTTGTTGTTGTTGTTGTTTTTTCCCTTCTTTTATTGGTAAGGTTGTTGGGACGAATCTACTATTTTACAGCCATTGAAAAAAAAAGCTTCCTTTTCTCATAGTTGTTTATGTAATACTGATTTAAAAAACAACAACAAAAAACGTGTATCCGTTATTCCAACGTCGATTATAAGTTTTGTCTGTAAAATTCAATTAATTAATTAACTTTAGTGGTTCAGTATCTACATTCATTTGCTATTTTTTCCATAACGTTTTCAGCGCTATGTGTAATACCGGATATCAAATACGGCGATATTCTTCATAACCAAGCTGGTCGGGTGGTACCACGTGGGTACACGGCAACTGTTCAATGTTTTCCTGCCCATGCGGTAACAGGGTCTGCGACAATTACATGTTTAGGCGGTGTATGGAGTGACACCCCGACATGTAATTTAGGTAATATAATATGATTGGTTAATTTTGTTCATCAGGATAAATTGAAATTAATCAGTGAAATAAAATGTTATATTTCACTGTATGGTATCAGTAAGAGATCATTTTGGATCACATGACTGCCAAAACACATGTATGCGTTAGTTAAAGGGTTTGTTTTAGCGGATACTCCTCTCTTACATATATCACCGGAAGTGCAAGGCGAATTTTGTTGTTGTTGTTTTGTTTTTTTGCTCTGATGCTACAATTAAAATTTTGTTTCTTAATCTAACCATTCATTACACAAACAAATTTTTGTTAGCGTCTTGGCTCTGAATTCTGTCTGGGAAGGGCCTTCATTTATGATGGTAAAACTTGTGGCCCAGCCCATTTGCTTCAAAGTGTTAACATACATTGTACATGTTTCATTTTCTTGATTGTCTGCTCTATTTCAGATTTGATATAATCTTTGTAACATTAATAACATAAATAAATAAGTACTACTTACATACATATTCGCAGCAACAAAGAAAGTATTATGTACTTCTAAATGAACTATTGAGAAATATTCATGAAATAACATGCGTATTTTCATTGTACGTATTTTCACTGTTAAAATTTATTTTCCACTGCAGTGAACATATTTTTCTGAATTTTCACTGGTGTCTAGCCCGTCTACTTTCTTCTAAAGTCAGTCAATACACAAAATTTTAGGGGAAGTCATTATTACAGGATTTATTTTCATCTTCCTACCACCACTCACTCATAAGATATTTATTTTCATACCACTCAATGAAAATAAATCCTGTATTTATAGAAAAAATCCTTTATGTATTTAATATTGTTAAGACTTTGTTGTTTGTTATCTTTTCAAAGTATTGTTTTTCTGTTTAGTCTTGTTCTTAATAAAACCGACACTTGTTGTATTAAGGCATAACACAATATTATTGTTATATACTTATAAACTAAGAGCTCATAACTTTACTCTCTTAAAACTAAAAATGTTTTAAAAATGTTTAAAAAAATTTGCTCAGCAGTGCCGAGACAGCGACGATCACAGTCGATGCCGTGACCAGGATTCGAACCTGGGTTGTCGCGGCCACAACGCGAAGTACTAACCACTATACGATCACGGCTAAGCGCGCTGAGCTTGTCTAACGGTGTTTAAAATATCTATTTATAATAAATACTACAGTATAGTGTGATCTATAAATAACAATCTATTTATAGAATAATTTTTCTTTCGGTTTAAAAATATTATCTGGATTGCTTGAATTATTACTTATATATCATTTGTAACATGTTAGTAATGAAAGAAATGATTGTGAACGTTTTTTTGCGACTAGTAGATATGTACAGTACTAGATCTATATTTAAAGAAAAATAATTCATCGTTCGACGTTAGATTCTAGATTCTTAAACTATTTTGAAAGAATCTCATTTTGTCTTACGAAGAGAAAAATTACGAAAATGAATCGTACATGTATATCTACTTAGTTAATTATTCTCACCGGTTTAATCTGGATTCCATTCTACATGTTTATTTGAATTTTATCAAATATAAATAAAACCAAGTTAAATTTACTTAGATGTGAAGGTCGCGGGACAATTCTGCTTTAACTACGTCATTTCTGATTTAGAATTAATGAGAGTTAAGTCCCTTTTCTTAAGATATTCAGTCGCACTTCTCCAATCATTGAACATAGCAAATCATTTATCTAGACTCAAGATTTATGTTGGTTGCATCTCACCGAATGAATTATTATTATTATTAGATTTTTCCCTAAAAGATTAAACCCAGGAAGGTTTGTACACACTGTTTCTACGAATGCAAATGGAAATATGTTGTTGTTGTTTGTTTTATTTTTTGCTGCGAAAAGATCTTCTAAATGTTCAATAGATCTAGCTCTATTTAGACTCTATTTTATATTCAAATATTAACCTGGCAAAATCAAATGTTAAAAAGCTTTATTGCCGACCTCTTATTTAAGCGTGCTTACTTTATATAAGCCTTTCTACATTTTACCATGGAAGCATATATATATAACACGTGTTCTTTGACTGTTTGTATTGCCGGCCTACTTAATGGTTAATGAAAACAAAATTGAAAAGTAATAAATAGCTCTGATATCTACACTTTTTGTAGAATATTCAATTTGTGGAACACCGAAGAAAGGTTATAAAGTATACAGAGAATCTGGAAGTTTCTTTGTATATCCTGGCGCTACATTATTAGCCGTGATATGTATTGGTGGAGGTGGCGGTGGTTATGACGTCAAAAATGACGTCATTGTACGTTCAGGAAAAGCTGGTGACGGCGGAGACAGCAGTTTCGGTTCCCATTTAAACGCATTTGGTGGCACAGGCGGATCAGTCAACGAAGGTCTGTCAAAAATGAAATATTTATTGTTCTTATTAATCTATATAACTCTAGTCCAATCTCCTTTTTTGACCAGTAAGATCTATGTATGTCGCCTCCATTATTTTAAAGATATAAGATCATTTAAAACATTTAATGTGATAGATCTTATTTCTACATGATAAGTCGTCTAATTGCGTGATTGTAAGAAATCGCAAGGAGTACAAAATTTCTCAGAGCTCGGTTTAAAATAATAATTATAGAATATATCACATATTAAATTTTATTAAAGATTCAAGATTCCAGCGAGCGGAGTTCTTATCAGTCCCATAATTTATTTGAACAATGTCCACTTTTATTAATAAACTTTTGATCCATATTCGTTTGTACCAGGTGGAAAAGGCGGTAAAGGGCACATGGACGGAGGACCTGGCTCAGCAGGATCCAATTGCACCACCGGTGGCACTGCTGGTGTAGGTCAAATTACCCCTGATACCGGGGAACCCGACTATTCTGCCGAATTGTTCTGTGGAACTGGGGGTTTCTCGCATGAATGCACGAGTATCCAAGAAACGTTAGACGAATACGCGGGTCCTGGAGGAAGAGACGGAAATGGGAGTTACGGTAAATAGCTTAATATATAATTATTATGTTTTTTACTTTGGAAGAAATATATAACTTTTTTAATTGTTTATACTTGAAGTAGAATCTACTTAAATGTGTATAAAGCTATACTGTATATTTACTGTCCGTGGACTGTAAAATTATTGTTTACATCGTGATTAAAATGATAAAAAAAAATCCTTAGAATGAATGAAGCTTTCAGTATATTATATTGGCATTAACAATAGCGGTTAAATATTTTATTCTGTATACATACAGTATTCATGTATATCAAATAACAAGGCTACCATACGTTACAAAACGTTTAAGAAATGACAAGAAGGTTATAAAAGCAACAAAATCTAAAAATATATAATATTTGAATTTTCATTATAGCTTTAAAAGAGTAGTTTCGTTAATATTTATGTACACAAAATTACAAAGAACTGTGTTGAAAAAAAAGATATTACAGGACAGTTTTTGCGCTATAAACAAACGTCTTTAAAAAAGAAAAACATCAAAAATAATGTGGGAAAGAAAAAAAAATAATCGTCCCTGGGTGGGCTTGAACCACCAACCTTTCGGTTAACAGCCGAACGCGCTAACCGATTGCGCCACAGAGACGAGATGTTTTCTGGGGCGATCTACTTATATTATAAATCTATATTCGTATAATATTGATTATTGCATATCAGATTTGTATTATTTCTGCATATTATGTACAATATAGTAAACATGTTAATACAAGTACTTTTTTTATCAAAAAGGTAATTTAACAAGATAACTGTCCATATCGTTCGAATTTTACGAGGTTCTATTTTTAACCTCGAAACTAGATTAAATTTAATGTAGATCTACATGTTATTTCACATTCGAATTTTTAATAGGCCTTATTTCTGGCAAACTGGAAAGATAGATGTCTAATATCAATTAGGGCCTAATATCGATCATATTATTCTCACAATTATAATATAATAATTTTCTTGGTCATTTAGATTTTATCTGAGTTATTTTGTCTTTTGTTTTCTTGACATTCAAGTTTTGCACAGCAGGTTGCCTATGCATATTTTAAATTGTGATAAATATTTTATAATATATTTTCGTCGGAGTGAATTTTATTTACATTGTGCTCTGTATGGTATTCACATTCTAAACATTATATTTTAATGCGTTTATACATAAATTACTTGATAGTTTTTGCATTTATCTCCCTTGCTTTCTTGTCTTCACAACTGTAATTGTAAGGGAAGTAACCGTGTTCATAAATTGATACTGAACAATTTGTCGTCTGCACTCCTCAGGCTCAGGCACTGATGTACGTCCATTAAACATCTTTCCTGAGCTCTGTCTCTAATCTCTATTTGTAGTGATAGATATCTGGCCAGTCAAAATATTCCTATAGCCGAAATCTGAGTTTGCTTTGTAGCCAGGTTGTTGTTGTTTTTTTTTTTGTTGTTGTTTTTTTTTCCGAAAATCATATTTTCTTTATGTTCTCTGTTTTACCATAAAGATACATTGCACATTGTATTATAAATCTCTTTGATTTCACAGCTGGAAATTTTGGAGGAGGTGCAGGACGCCAGGAAGGCGGAAGTGGCGGCGGTGGTGGATGGAGCAGTCTAACTTTCTCACTTCCGGAAAAAGAGCTGGTTCCAGTAACAGTAGGAGAAGCTGGTTTCCCGTCATACGGTACTCCAGCACCTGGACTGGTTGTTGTCTCTTGGGGCGACTTCCGCATAGACAGATTCGCAAAAAGCTATGACATCATCAACGAATGTGTTCTAGGCGATGTTGATTATGAACTGTAACAAGTGTGAAATATATAATTGAAGAATCTTGTTTTTTATCTTCATCATTTAAGTTTGTTTTAAAATGATGATAACGCTATTTAAACAGTTGTTTAAATCCACGTATTGAACAGAAGAAAGACAACAGTTCCGATATTTGATCTTTAAAAAGGTATCAGTCAAGGTGTAAGATTCGTTGTATTTTTCTGCATTCCTTTTATGTATAATTATGTTGGAGACCAATGCCCTATTAAACTACAATGTTAAAATATAACACAAGCTGTGGATATTTGAATGTTTGATTTCTAACGAAATCGATTCCTTGCATAGTAGTTGCCAAATTTGACCGAAAAACGGATGTGTTTTTAATCATGCCCGGAACTTAATTGTCGACAATGTTTGCTTGTTTTATTAATTCGGTAGATTTATTCATTCTGTTTGAAATTCAATGCAAATATATCACAACCAAAGAGTTTCCGTCAAGGGTTGGAAATGGTCAAATGTGTTAATAAATATTATAAAAATAAAAAAAATTGAAAAAATTGAGTGACAATCCCTTTTATGAAGAAGAAAAACAAAGCATTCCAGCTATGTTATCTAATCAATCATAATCATTAATAACTAGGGTGAAACAATGATTTTTAACTTTTACTTCTCAACTCAGGCATAAAACACTATATGCTTCACTAAGACTAACAATAGGGCGTTTAACGAGCCCATGATTCGAGCGTGATCATGTTTCTAGCGGGTACAATAGGCCAGTTCAACTAGAAAATAGACAGTATGAAGAAAAACAATCGTTTGATTTCTTAACTCTGATTTTCCTTTAAGATTTCATTTTTGATTTGAATATTTGCACAATTTTCAAACCTTGTGTCATGCTGAAGTGTTCAACTGGAGGTTTAAACTCTTGTGAGTATACTTCTTTTTGTTATTTTCTCTCTTATTAATTAAAATAGTTCTAAAAATGAAATGTCATAAAGTAGTACATGAACAACTCTTTCCGGTCAGCGCGGTTTATTAATATGACTTCTTATGGCGGTTCGACGGTGTCCGTCTGTCAGATTCATCAAGCACGTTTTCTTGCAGGAAACATTTCGTTGCTTATAGATTTGACCATAAAGCTAATGAAATGTTGTAACATATACATTAACACTGTTCGTTGAACAAAATGTTACATTTGGAAGTTGGAGAACTGTTGGTGGTGGTGTTGGTAGTTTTAATACCCTCCGGATCACGACCAGAGAACAGTTCAGCCACGGCATCGTTCCAGGTAGGCATTCAAGCAGTTTACCAGGGCTAGTTACCTTCTCTTTTGCAAGGAACTGATAACTTCTTTACATGCCAGGGCAGAGGGACATTGCGAATGTTTGTTGAAAGGATTTCAAGATCTGTCACGAAATGGACCTTTTCCATCAAGGAAACGAACCCGGGTCGCCCGATTCAGTCTACTGGGCTAACCGGACTGTTCCCAAGTTGTAGAACTGACGGATATCATCATTTATCATCGGAAAACGCATGTCATGTTTGTTGCTCCTTGTTATGTGGATGCTTATTTGATTTCTGTAAAGAACGAAATATGTCGGAATGCGCCGAATAATACCGAATTCTAACAATCTTATTATAAACCGTCGGTTAATAAAAAAATACGCGCTTTCAATAATTAGTTTCCTTGGTTTCCAAGCACACTGTTTTATCTTCATTTTAGCAGACCACGCAACTAAACGAACTATTTTTTTCTTTTTAATTCTTTCATGCGACATAGTCAATTTATAATTAATTAATTCAAATTTTAAGTGGACGCACACTTATCGGAAACCTCGCCTTTGAAGGTTTTGTTAACAATTATTTTAAACATAAACAAAATTTTACTATTGTATCCCATGAAAGAATTGGGATATTTACATTACGTGATAATTTGACCAAATTAGAAATTAAATGATTTTAAAGTTGTCGGAAATCTTTAGAAGATTAAGGGGCACAATAACCTTGTATACATTACTAATACATCTCTCAGCTGGATACACAGTACATGTACCAGGGGTGTAGCCCAGGGGTTATAAAACCGGTAATACATGTAGTAAAATTGAAAACATGATTTTGTACCAAATATGGTATTTTTCTTTTATTCCTTTTTTATTCTTATTTACTTTCTTTCTTTCTTTCTTCTTTCTTTCTATTTTACTTTTATGTGTTATTTCTTTCTTTCTTTCCTTCTTCCTTCCTTCCTTCCTTCCTTCCTTCCTTCCTTCCTTCCTTTCTTTCTTTCTTTCTTTCTTTCTTTCTTTCTTTCTTTCTTTCTTTCTTTTCTTTCCGTTTTTCTTTCTTTCTTTCTTTCTTATACAGATGAAAATGGCATTGAGTGTCCTTTCATTGAAAAAGGACAACTATGAAATGTGTTTGTTCTTGTTTGTTTTGCTAAAAAAACATTTTGCATGTGTATTATGTAATAGTTTCGAAAAGTTTTCTTTCCTTATAAAAAAGAGATAACAGGGCGAGAACTTGTTCCTTATTGTGAAAGAATTAGATGGCAGTTTTGATTTCACGTCTTAAGGAAAACAAATTCGTTTTGAATAAAGTGATTATGAAAACATGTTTTTTTTCTCTGGTTTTCAAAGGAATGTCTAATTGGACTTATTCTAAGGAAAGTTTAACGCAGGAAAAGACAGGATTTAGGTCAAACGCATATTAATAAAAGGTCATTTTTTTCATTTTTTGTATTGTTAACATTTGCATAATGTATTAAATTACAAGCTACGCATCTGTTCGGTAAATTCATGAATATATATCACATTAGGTAGTAAAACAATTATGAGACTTGCTTTGAACTGGCAGCTGGAATTTAATATCTAAGAATGAATGATGATAAATCAATTCGTTCAGTAAGGAAGAAGCTTTCTCGGCCACAAGTTGCGTGTTGCGCGATCGTAAAGTGTATATTTAAATCGTGCCTATGTGTTAATTAAACACAGTGTTTAAACACAATGTTGGTTCGTGCAAAATAACTTTTAATAAAAATAATATCAGCGTTAATAGCTTCCTTAAAAGAAAACTTCATTAGTGTTGTTATTAAAGGATGTACAGGCGTTCTAATTCAATTAAAACGGTAAATCAGAAATTCTAGAAATTTGAGGGAAAAACGATATCACGCGAAATTGAACCATTATTTAATTTGGCGGACTTACACTTAATTTCTCTTTATTAATCAATTTGGAAGATTTAATATGAGGTTTATATGAGTTATACGAATAAGTCATACACGGAAGTGTGTATAACAGGAATTTTTATTTTCGTCAAATTTTGTTTCATAACATTCCTACAAAGGTCGTTTGACGATCTTTCTAAATGGGCTATAATAGGATTTACCCGTGCATTTATATCACAGGGACAAGAAGCTGGATCAAATCACCAACCTCCTGTGACAAAAGTGACCAGTGACAGGTGATTGTTATTACACGTCAATTGGCTGACCATCACCATGTAGCAAAATTGCATAAAAATGCGATCGGGCCATTAATCGGAAGATAATTGCGTTTTATACTTATGTCATGCATTCTATATGACAATATGTATAGACAATACGTATAGTTAATGATATTATATTAATATGATATATGTACAGGACCATATTATTTCTATAATTATATAGCGATTTATTTCGAAAGGATTTTTTATGGTTAACACCGTATGGAGAAAATGGCACATTTTTTGCTTGTTGCTCTATTAGAGAAAAGCAACCGGTTAAATAATTATTGATTTTTCCTAAACTGCTGGGGGCGTTTGTAAACGAACAGGTGATGATTCTATTTAAATATGGCCGTCAGATTTTGATAAGTAAAGACAGGCGGAACAATAGATTTAAAAGAGATAGCTTACTTTATTACATCTATATTAGAAGAAGAATGTGCCGAAAGTATACATTACCTTAATGATAACAATCTACTATTTTGTTTTGAGATGACCGCTGAAATTCAAAAGTCAACCAAATATCGTATTCGACCTGTGTAACCTTAAAGGAACATAATTTGAAATACATGTATATAGATGTTTATGTAAGGTATGGACTTTTCAGAGAAATAGCATCTAATTTATGTGCGATCGAATACAAAAAGGTTTAAAATTTTTGAGAGAGAAAAAACAACATGTATAATGTATTTTGAAACCTAGACAAAGCGTTTTAGTGATAGAAGTTTCTTATGAATAAGAAATGAAAAAAACTCTGGGAAAAATGTGTTTCTTTGACAATAAGGAATGTAGCTGAAGATGAAAGACTTCAAGAAACGTTCAAAGTGGATTGGAAAAAGCTTTTAAAATGGAGTACTTAATATTTCATAGTTGTTCGTAGTTTTCTCGTCGTCTTGTGAAAATGTTTGTGAAATACATTTAATGGCACGCTCGTTTATGAAGAGTGTCATGATTTAGAAGGTGTAACTTAGCGACAAATTAATATATACCTTATGCAAAGTGATTCTTTAATGCACATGCCGTATATAGTATAGTGTTTTCGAATTATAAGGGTCTTGGAATTTAAGGAAAATTAAGAGTGGTGAGTATTTGAATAATGATAATATTTGTGTCTGTTAAACGAGCATGTTTTGTATTTGCAACAATTGTAAGTTTCGTATCATAGAAATTATTTATTAATCATGCCTTTGCATATTTATTTCTTCGGATCTCGTAATTGTGTATTGAAATATTTATTTAGTTATTCAAAAGAAAATATATTTAGAAAATCTCCCGAAAATTGCCATCTTGTTGTTATAATTGTGGCAAGTAGGAAAATTTGCTGACAGGCAATTTTGTGACTTCCGAGGTAAAAAAAAACCTTTGACAACTTTTGTGAAATAAAATGTACAACGCGATTTACATTTATGAGATAGAGTATTTATATGTTTCCCTTTATGCATGTCGACGTTGTATTATTTTGCAGATCATGTTGAACGTAAATCATAGAAATTAGAACAGCAGACGACAAAATGGCGTCTGTGAGCCTAGGAACCTTTGTGGTCGCGTGCGCATGCGCAACTCTTGGACTGATGATTTCTATCAGCTTCCTTGTCTTTCATATCTACCACCGGAAAAACAAGTAAGAGTCCCAGTCTAAGACCGTATTTAGTTAATATCTTAGTTTTAGCGCTGTAAGAAAATCACATACTTGTTTCTCCATAATCCTTGAAAGAAACTGTCATTCAAAGAAATTAGTTTGTTTTATTCGTGATTCTTAAAAGGTCATAAAACTTTTTTTTTACTTTTAAAACTTAGAACCTTTTTTTCAAGAAACACACGTTCACCCTTAAATCTAGCATTCTTGATGCCAATTCCAACTGAATTCAAAATAGGAATAAAGCTTATCATGGGTTCGAGCCCTAATCGGGTCGTGACCATGTTTCTTTATTCCACACCAGTACTGGTTGGTTGGTTCAAGGAAGCGGACTCGAAAGTGGTTCATGTAAGTTGCAACAGCTTGTTATTTAATCGAGCTTAAATCCAAGTTCCCTCTTATGAATGTCAAATTATTGTTTTTAATTCAGTCATTTTTTTACAGAATCGTCAAAATGTCTAGTCCCTATATGAACATGGTCACAAGTTTTGGCGCCATTTTGTTGAGTGTCGTCTGCTTTATGTATGGTCTTGACTTTATTTTGGAACAGGAACAGCGCACACGTACAACAATATGTCAGGTATTTCAATCTTTCAACACATTTAATAATATTTGGAAGTTATTCTGTACTACTTTTTTATATTTGAAAAATTATTCTAAAATAGTACATTTTGCTTAATAAGTAAAAAGTTATTACGAGCATTCAATGATTGTTCACCGACCAATTTGCCGAATGTTTTACATGACTGAATTTGCCTACTTTTGAATTTATCATAATAAGTGACAGAAAAAAAATCAAAGACATTTTTTTTCAAGACTTTGTTACACAACAATTTTAATAAATATTTAACACCGTCTTTTTGTAAAATGAACTTGCTATGCTTTGAATTTAAAACTGTTCATTATCATTTTAGAAGATTCAGTATCACACATGTATATCTTAATATAGAGCAGCCGAAAGTATTAAGTCTGGTTCGAAGGTACGTACGTCCGGGCAACCGTCCGGTTAGTTCAATAGGAACAGCGTTGGACTGTAAATCAGGTGACCCTGGTTGGATTCCCGGACGATGGTACAGGTCACTTCGTTGTGATTGATCAAATCTTTTCTACGGTCATTCGCACTGTACATCTCTGGCATGTACTGAAGTTATCATTTCCTTTCGAAAGTAAAGGCTGTTAGTACTGGTAAACTGCTGGACTGCTTGCCCAAGAATGACGCAGTGGCTGAACTGTCATTTGGTAAATTCAATGTGGCTTACTGCCATGATCCGGAGTGAAAACTTCCAACACTTCCACCACCGGACTTCCAGGCTGGTCTGGCTACGTACTGGTGGCGTAAGCATATAATTATCACATCATGTATTTATATTTTTCTAAGGCACTATATTTAAAGCCGCTTTGACTGTGTTACAGATTCGTGTTTGGATAATAGTTACTTCAATCACTCTTATATTGGGACCAGTCTGCACGAAGGCGTGGCGTGTACACAGTATATTCCAATACGGGTTTGCCAAAAAAGTGGTAAGACGCTTCTCTTTTCTTATTCTTATAGGTACTTATGTCATACATCTAGCTAAAAATTCCAAGGCAATAAATATTGAAAATAAAAGTGACAAATGCCCATCAAAAGGTATATCTTGAGTGAACAGGTGAAAGTCAAAATAAGTTAATATTTTACCATAATTCCTTTCAATTTTATTATTTACTTCGCATGAAAGATAGATTAATCAAGTGGTCCAAAAGATCCATTTGAATGTACCTTTTATATTTGATCATACATAAACATTTTTCAATATCAACTGTTGGTCAATCACCATTATAACAATCTTATGAAATATAAAGTCATATTGTCAATTAAAATCAATTGGTCATGAAGGAAATGATCATGATGTCGGTTTAAATAATAAAGTATTTATTATCTGTATGTTAACACTCGTTTAAAAAGGCGTTGGTGAAGCAAAAGTCACTTTATCAACACATATCTATACATTGGTGCCGTTTAGACTGTTAATAGATAAACGCGAAACAGTGGCAACAATTTCTGTTGACGTAAAGAAAAAATGCGACTGTGAAACAAACATATATGTTTTTAGAGAAAAAATCAGTTCGGTTATTTATCGAAGGTTATTAAAGAAAAGCTAGTTATTTGTTTAAGGTTATGAAAGAGAAGCTTGTTATTTGTTTAAGGTTATTAAAGATAAGCTTGTTATTTGTTTAAGGTTATTAAAGATAAGTTTGTTATTTGCTTAAGGTTATTAAATATAAGTTTGTTATTTGTTTAAAGTTATTAAAGATAAGCTTGTTATTTATTTAAGGTTATTAAAGATAAGCTTGTTATCTATTTAAGGTTATTAAAGATTCAAAGCTTATCACTATCATCGGAGGGCTTCTGGCAGTGGACCTCACGCTGATGGCATTATGGCAAACTATTGACCCGGTATCTTCTAAAACAAAGCTCTTTGCAGAATCGGTATGTTAAGCAAAATATCTCTTTTGTCCAAACTGTTTTGAACTATCGGACCATTCTTTATAACGAACCATTCTGTATAACTGAAATACATAATTTTGTTTAAAGGGACTTAACTGAGTTTTTTTTAATGAAAGACTGGAAACAATTTTTCGAGATTAATGTTACATTTGATGTAGATCTAACCCAGTAACTTGTGTACAGAATTTCAGATCATTGTCTCAGAATAATTATTCTGATTGAGAAAAGTGACCCAATATTGAAAAAAAAACGTTGCAACGCTTTTCACTCAAAATTTGGACTAAGAATAGCACAACAATACGATTGTCAATTTATTTCTGAGTATATTTCTTAATTATCTTTTGTATATCTTCTGTTTAAGTGTCCAAGCTAATGTACGTAAGATATTGGCATTTTATTCGTTAAGGCTTTTGGACTTTAATAAAGTAAAAAACTCACTTTTTATTATGATTATAAGTATAAATTAATATTAACAAGTACCAGTTGTTAGTTTTCCACAAAATGTGTGTCGCATCGCGTCATAACCAACTTCCAGACTCATTATACTTGTATACACTAAGTATGCTAGTGTTCACAGTTACGTTGTCAGAGGGTCAAAAGATAATGTACAATTGTAATTTTGTGACCTTAAGTTAAGAAATAATGAACTTCTGGTGAATTTTACTCGTCACGTGCTCTCGTGTTGTTCTTTATAAAAATCACGTTACACTTATTTACAGCAAACGGCATTCGGGTGAAATATCTTGCTAAGTTTACAAATAAATTAAGCATCACATTCTGCTCTTCAGATTGTTGCAGACGAAAATGTTGACGTTCACGTGTTTAATGAAACGACGAGTATCCAAGAATGCACTTGTGAAAAACTTCCGGTATGGATTATTGTTTTGACGCTATGGAAGATAACTCTTATAATATCGTGCCTGATATTTGCCTGGAAAACAAAAGGAGTTACCGTTCCTTCTCTGAATGACTCAGCAAATACTTTCGCCGCCATATTTGTCAGTATTATAATTACTTTGTGCGCAACGATGACAGCTACGTCACTGCATAGAAGCACGGACGCCACCCGCATAATTGTAGCAGTGTCAATTGCAGCATGTATTTTCCTGTTTCAGCTAGTGCTGTTCTTGCCAAAGGTTTGCTATGTTTTTACATTGATCCACCATTATAAGTATATTTTCTAGACCCCAGGAGTATATGTAAGGTTCATTCTGTTTTTTGTAGTGTATAATATACAACTTTTACTTCTGAAATTAGCCGTCATACAGGTACATGTCATACAAGTTATTCACCTTTATCCTTTCTCATTGCATGGAATAGTGCTTCAAATGTACCACCAATTGTGATTGATTGCTAAAAAGTATCTTAACTCTATGTCCAGAATCTCATATTAACAATACAAAAACAACATTTTAAGAGCATGTGAGCATGTTTAATTTGAATGAGTACATGTTAATGGGCAAAAATGAAAAATATATCCAATGTATATTCTAATGAAAAATAATAGATACTAATTAAGTTCAAAACGTACTCATTAATTTGAATAAACGCTATTAAGAGCTCTTAATGTACAGTAACATAGCGCTTTTTGTACCTTCCTTAAAGGTACAGTACTGGTGGAAAACGCCGGACGATGCGTCTCCAAGAATATCTAGTTCTTCTTTGAGGGAAATTGCCAGCGCAGAAATACCACCGTTACATTTAGGTGATGAGAATGCGAACACTTACAATGATGATGGTCTACTGAATATTGTAGAAGAAAACAAGGCTCTCAAAGAATCATTACTAGAGGTGAGCTAATCTTTAAATGTATAAGGAATATTATGTTTGTACTAGCTTTAAGAGGCTTTGTACTTTGCTGCGAGAAGCTTCGGAAAATTGATATCTCGCGAGAACGAAGGTCTAAGGTCTAGCGAGATATCAATTTTCAACACACTGCGAGCATCAAATTACATTGCCACAGCACAATTTTCCCTTTACAATGTGTTTTATACCTATAAATTCTAAGGCAAAAGGAGATGCAATTTACTGAACTTCTGTTAGTTATTTCACAAACAAATATATAGCTGTCAAGAAATGATATTCATGAATGGCGAAAATGCATATATAAAAATATAAAAAATGTATAAAACGGGAACCATCAAAGAAAAAAATAGTCCGTCACTTCCATATATGGTACCGTATTTGTCACCAATATAATTGCTCGCCCATATAGTCTCTCCGATGGTGAGGGTAAACAAACTCACACACACTAACATTATCTGTTGAATCGCATTTGTGCTTTCATGCATGTATTTTAAGGGAGAAAAATTATAGACATATCTTAGAATGCTTTATTATAAAATGTTAATTTTTTCTTTGAATATTTGGGGGGGGGGGGGGGTTATTGTCACACCCTCACTTAATGTCATATGGCGCATGCTAACTACTGTGTTTCGGAACACCCCAAGTACGCTTTCTTGAACTAACGGACCCAATGTATTGTCCCCGGCCTTCCAAGAGCTAGTCACAGCGATGATGGCGAGTTTTAATGTATAAGACAGTATATTTCAGTTCTGTAAACTCTAAAATTGTACTAAACACAACGAAAACCCTTCAGCGCATAACTTACTCCAATATCTAAAACGCAAGGAGTCTGGAGATTTGACAATACCAAGATCGTTAAAACAATTCGATGATAAGCATGTGTCAATAAGAAAGGTTATTTCCCTTGGATTGATTAAGTAAGGCTGAATTCACCTCATACATTATTCGATATCATTTTTACAGAAAGAAGATTTAATTTCGGCCCTGCAAGATTATTAAGATCTCGCTACAGAAAAACTAACCAAGCTACCGACGAACCTTGGACCAAAAGCAAACCTATCTCTTGATTTAGACGCAGACGTTATTGTCTTTTCCATTGTTGTCTCTCCTATTACGTTTTTATTGTCTTTTATTGTACTGTTTTGTGGTTTTCATAATACATTAGACCCGTCTTTTAGATCCTTTAATTGTTCTGTTTTCGGTCCTCGTTTCAGCTCTTATGTTATGGGTCCTCGTTTCCTGTTCCGTTCTTCTCTGTGTCTGTTGATGTTCTTGTGTCTGTTGATCTTCTGATCTGTGTATGTTGATGTGCTTGTCTTTATTTTGATGTCCTTGTTGATGTTCTTGTATGTGTCATATATGTTATTGTGTTTGTTGATGTCCTTGTCTATGTCGTTGATGTTCTTGTGTCTGTTAATGTTCTTATATATGTATGTTTGTGTTCTTGTGTCTGTTGATGTCCTTATGTGTCGTTGACGTTGCTGTGTTTGTTGATGTCATTGTCTGTGTCGTAGATGTTCTTGTGTCTGATGATGGCCTTGTCTGTGTCGTGGATGTGCTTGTTGTGTTTGTTGATGTCCTTGTCTGTGTCGTGGATGTTCTTGTGTTTGTTGATGTCATTGTCTGTGTCGTGGATGTTCTTGTCTGTGTCATTGGAAAGCCCATTAAGTCATGGGCCCATTACATCTTTTTTTGTTTTTCCCTTTCTTTTAAACGTATGTTCAGTGTATTTGGGGTTTTCGCCCGGCTATTGCTTTTCTGATCCGTTGCATATTCCCTTTCTTGTTTTGGGATTTTTAAAGTCCTTTTTGATGTTTTTTGTAGGGGTCATATATGTTATTTTGTTTGTTGATTGTTTTTGTCTATGTCCCTTTTAGTTCTTGTGTCTGTTAAAGTTCTATATATGTATTTTGTTTCTTTTGTCTGTTGATGTCCTTAAATTTTTCCCTTGACTTTTCTTGTTTGTTTATGGGCATTGTCTGTGGGCCCTGGATGTTATTTTGTCTTTATGAGTTCTTGGGCCCGTGTCGTTGATGTGCTTTGTTGTTTCTTCCTTTTTACTTCCCCGTGTTTGTTGATGTCCTTTTTCTGTGCTGTTTGATGTACCCTTTTTCTGTGTTTGTTTGATGTGATTAGTCTGTTATGTCCTTTTTTAAATGTCGTTGATATTTTTTCCCTTGGGAGTTGAGTTCTTGTCCCGTTTATTTATGTAAACCCTTAAGGGCAAAGAACCCCTTAAATCTTATTTGTCTGTTTTCCCTTTCGTGTATTACGAAAGTTCGTGTATTTGGTTATTGCTTTTCTATTGCTGTCTGATCCTTGCATAAATTTTTTTCCCCTTTTTAGTTTTTGTCTTTTTTATTTTTATTCCTGTTTTTTTGAGTTCATGTCCTGTTTTTTCAGTCTCGGGCATTTGTTTGTGGGTAGCGGGGATCGAAAATCACGACCCCCTTGATTGGTTGAGGCCAGAGAGTGTTACCACTGCACCATAGCGCCCGCTCTGGATAAATATGTTTTTGAAAATCCTATAAACTTGATTACTTCAATGGCTAACAATGAAAAGGTATTGCAATTATATTTTAACACCTTTTCGTAGGTAGCCATCCCACGTGACTTTTTATTTATCGTCAAAGGGAAAATTGCTCAATTTAAGTAATATTTTTATAGATAAATTTGCTGTCACTTTAAGAGATCCTGGGTATGTGTTGGAGGGTACTCGGGACACTAAATATAACTAAAGGACTACCAAGATCGTGTAAACAATTCGCTGATAAGCATGTGTCAATAAGAAATGTTATTTCCCTTGGATTTATTAAGTAAGGCTAAATTAAAGTAGAGCAAAATTGATCACTTCCTACATTATTTGATATCATTTTTACAGAAAGAAGATTTAATTTCGGCCCTGCAAGATCATTTAGATCTCGCTAAAGAAAAACTAACCAAGCTACCGGCGAACCTTGGACCAAAAGCAGACCTATCTCTTGATTTAGACGCAGCTTCTGGTATTTACGACATATTACGATCACCCGAACAACCTCCGGATAGAAGTGGAATATACCGAGTCGAAGGAACCCCGAGGAGCGCACAAAGTGAAGAAATCAATGACGTCACAGGAAGTCAGAATGAAACCCAGTTTTTAACAGCAGACCCAAAATTTAAAAAATTGTAGAGACTCAAATTTTTCCTTACCCGGGGGACAGCGCCCGAATTTTTTGGCAAAATTTTTACTATACCCCAGAAATCAATCGAAAAATGAACTCCCCATGCTACCTTTTTTTAACTCGGTTTTAAAAAAAATTCCCCTTTTTTTATCGGCATTTTTGGGAAAAAAACCTTATAGTGAAACGGAGGGTTGAGGGAACGAATGGGGCCCCCGGGAAAACTACCCGGGTTTTTGTTCAGTCGTAAAAATCTTGGTAAAACCCAAAAAAATCCCTTTTCTTTAAAATTCAACCCATTTTTTCCTGGGGGGAGAACAGTGTTTTTCAAAAAAAAACAAATTCTCGGGGGTAAAGGGTTTTTCCGTTTGAAATGTCAATCCCCTCGTCGGAAAAAAAATTCAACTAAAAGTGCTGAAGCAAAACAATTTTTCTTTGGGAAACCCACCCCTTCATTGACAGGGGAACTCGGCCCCCCCTTTAATTCACCCCCAACATGGGGGTTTTAATCCCTTCAGGAAAACATTCGAATAAGAATATTAAATAGGGTTTTTAAAACGTTTTTAAACCCCTTACCGTGGAATAGAAATGGCGCCCCCCCTTTTTTTTAAAAATTTTCAAAACGAAATTCCAAGAAATTTCCTTTCGAGTGAAAAACCCCCCCGATTTCCCTTTTTTAAACCAACAGTGGGGAAA
Source organism: Ruditapes philippinarum (assembly GCF_026571515.1). Lineage (NCBI taxonomy): Eukaryota > Metazoa > Mollusca > Bivalvia > Venerida > Veneridae > Ruditapes > Ruditapes philippinarum. The sequence continues at coordinate 193,559 of NW_026851906.1, read as the reverse complement.
ATGTAAAAACCCAATTTTATTTTTCCCAAACTTTTCCCCAAAACCACCCCCGTGGGGTTTAAAAAGACGGGGACTGGCCGAAAGATTCCTTTGGGGAAAAAATTTCCAATTTCATTTTTTTCCTTATCCACCCAAGTTTCGTTGGGATAAGGGGTAAATTCCATCATTTTCCCCGTAAAAATAATTTAGAATGGGGTGATCAATAATAAACAAATATTATTTTTTTAAAAACGGCCCTTTGGCCGGAAAAAACTCCCGGAAATTTGAAACTTTCCCCAAATTTTTTACAGTTTTTTGTTTTGGATATTTACGACCCCCGAAATGCCCCAATACCACTTTTTTAATATTTTTTTAAAAATTATATCCCAATAAAGATTTTTTAAATTTTAAAACCCCTTTTTAAGGGAAATTTCCTTTTTCCCTTTCTTTTTCAAATTTTTGGTAAAACCCCTGCTTTGGGTTTCCGACCCTTAAATTTCCAAACCCCAAAACCCCCCGTTTTTTTTTTACTACACCCAATAATATCATGGATACCCGTACCGAAGGTACTAAAAAAACCATTCCCCTTATCGGGTTTAACGGCAAAAATAAAAATTTTTCGCAACCCCCTTCTAAAAATAATTTTGGTTTTTTTAATAGGGTTAAAAATTAGATGGGGGCAATTTTTTCTTTCCGTAAAAAAGGCCCTTGAAACTCTAAAAAAACATAAACCCGGGGGGAAAAAAAAAACAAAAATTATCGGTAAGGGAAAAAAAAAAAAAGAAAATAACATGACATATTTTATTTCCAAAAAAAAACATAAAAAAAACAAATGAAAAAGGGTTTGGGAAGGGGAAAAGTAAAAACAGTATGGTAAAATTTGAAAGAAATGAAAAAGATAAATTTTTTGGGAAGAAAATTACAAAAAAATTTCCGATACTAAACCGATAAATCAAGTTCTTTTAAATTTAATTTGCCCTAAAGGGGAAAGTCTTTTAATAAAAATGCAAATTACATATGTTTTTTCGGTAAACTTTATCAAAAACCATTTTAAAAAATTAACTGTTTGGAAAAATTGGGGTTAGATTTCGATTTTTACATTATATTTAAAGCAAAAAAAAGTGTTCTGGAAAAGAAAATTACTAAAAAAAAAAAAAAAATGGTAAAATTATCAAAATCACTTTGAACTTTTCAAAAACTTTAATTTAATAAATCAAAAAAATTTTAAAAAAAAAAAAAAAATTTAAAGAAAAAAAATTTTCAAAAAATTCCTTTTAAAAATTTAAAATACAAATGAATTTTTAAAATAAAAAAGGGAAAAAAAAAAAAGTCCATTGTAGACCAAAAATTCAAATAAAAAAAAAACCCCCCCAAAACCCAATATTTTGGTTTAAAAAAATTATTTAAAATTTTTTTAACAGAAAAAAATTTTCAAAAAACCCTTTATGCATGATTTATATACAAAAACAAAAATTAAAATTTGGGCCAAAATTCTTTTTAAATTTATGGGAAAAAAAAAAATACCACACGGGCTGAATCGAGGCCCTTCGGAAAAAACAGGGGGGTTTTTAAAACCCGGATTTCCCGGGATGGGGGTTTTTTTAAATTAATCACTAATGATTAAATTTAATTCGGGGAAAAAATAAAAAAAACCAATTCGGGAAAACCCAATAAAAAACTTAAAAATTTTGGAACGATTTTTAAAAAATTTTTATTCCCAATTCAAATTTTAAAAATACCCAATATTTTTAATTTAAAGGTCGGGGGAAAATTTTACCAAATTTAACAAATATCCAAAATTTAAAATTTTCGAAGGTTTGACCGAAAAAAATTAAAAAGTTAAATTTGGAAAAATAAAAAGAGAAATATAAAAACAGTTAAAAGGTCAAACCTGGGTTTGGTTACCACACAAAAAATCACTTAATGACCCTCCCCCCCCAAGGGGGCCCCCTAAAAATTTGGTTTTAAAATTAAAAAAGGACCACCCCCTTTGGACCTGTTCTACTTTTTTAAAAGGGCCCGTCATATTTGAAAACTATAAAATAACACTTATTCAAATAAAACCAAAAAAACTAATTTACACTTTCAAATACATTTACGCCCCAAACTCTGAAGGGGATTTTAAAAAATTCCCAATTTAAAGAAAAAAACCCATTCTAATTCCCGGAAAAAAATTTAAACTTCCCCGCTGAATGTTTTAAAAATTTTTATTTCAATGATCCCCATTTAGGAACTGCCCCATTAAAAAATGGGGGGGAATACCCAAGTAAAAACTTCTAAATTTGGGCTTTTTAGAAATAAAAGGAGCCGGCCCCTTAAAAACTTCCGGGTTTAAACTTAAATTCCTGCTTTATATATCGTGGAAAAACGTTAAAAAAATTAAAAATTAAATTGCAAAAAAAAGGTCATGTAAAAAGGTCGGGTCAAAGGCCCGAATTTCAAAACCAACGCGTTGTTCTTATAAAAAAATCACATAAAAATATTTTTAAAAACAAATTTAAATTAAAGGTTGTTTCAAAATAAATTTTAAAAATCAAATTTATATATAAAAAAAAGGGAAAACGAAAAACTTATTCTATATTATAAAAAGTACAAATCAAAAATTTTTTTAAAAAAAATTTTTTTTTCCAAATTTTTCCCCCATAAAACCCACACCCTTAAAGGGGAATTCCTTTTGGCATAATTTAATTATATGATTTTATTTAATTAACTTTTAGTCAAAAGTATCTTCAAAATTTTCCCAAATTTCTTTTTTTTTAACAAAAACTCAGGTTTTGAAAAAGGAATTTTTGGGCACCCCAGGAGAAAAGGGTTAACAAAAAAAACTTTTAAATTTTTTTTAAAAAAAAATTTAGTTTAAAAAAAAATCTTTTTTTTAAAAACAAAATTTTTAAAAAACTAAAAAAATGGGGGCCCAAAAGGAACACGGATCCCCCAGGGGCAGAAGTGCTCAAAAACCCAAGGGAGAAATTTGCTTTATCTGAAGGGAACGTTTAAAAAAAAATCTCCCCTTTTTCCCCGGTTTTTTTAAAGGGGTTTCCCTTTTCACAAAATTTCTTTATGGGAAATTAAGTAAAAAAATCAAAAAAAGCCCCGGAAATTTAATTCTTTTTAAAAATTTTTGGTTCGCACCCAAAAATTCCTTTTTACCCCAAACCACACTTTAAGGGGTTTTTCATCCGGGGAAAATTAAAAGAAAAAAATTTTGCCATCCATTTTAAAAGGGGAAAGTTTGCTTTCACAAGATTTGGGGACAACCGGACGGAAGGGGAAACAGACGAAGGGAAGGGAAAAGGGTTGCAACCCTATTTGCCCCCCACTTTGGGGGGCCCTTTTTAAAAAACCCCAGACTTTGCAAAACGTTTTCTAGCTTTGTTTTTAAAACGTTCTAAAGTAATACAAAGGAAATGAACGAAACTTCCCGATAATGTGGAAAGCAACGCATAACTTAAATGCACACATTCTATTTCTTAACAACTTAAAGAAACAAGAGGGCCAATGATGGCCCTTGAAGGTCGCTCACCTGTATATAGCACCCCCCCGGGCCAATTTTTTTTACCAAGGGGCTTTTATTTGTTTTATTTGAACACAACTTGGTAGACACCCATAAGAAGATGTTTCATGCTAAACATCTAAGTTCTAGACTCACTTGGGTTTTTTAAAAGAAGATTTTTTAAGTTTTTACTTATACATATATAGTTAAAAAACAATGACACCCTGAGGCAGGGCCAGTTTTTTGACCCCCGGGGCTTTTATTTGAACAAACTTTGTTAAGATATTTACTTAAAAGATGTTTTCATGCTTTAATATCTAAACTCTAGCTATTTGGGTTTTTTTCAAAGAAGATTTTTAAGTTTTTGCTATACACATATAAGGAAAATCAATGACCCCCGGGGCGGGGCCAATTTTGACCCCAGGGCCTTTTAATTTGAAACATACTTAGTAGGACACCCATTAGAAACATGTTTCATGCTAAAATATCTTAGCTCTAGCTCTTTGGGTTCTTTAAAAGAAGATTTTTTAAGTTTTTACTATATGCATATAGGGAAAAAATCTATGACCCCCTGGGCAGGGCCAATTTTGACCCCAGGGCTTTTATTTGAACAAACTTGGTAGACACTCACTAGAAATATTTCATGCCCAAATATCTTAGCTCTAGCTCTTTGGGTTCTTTAAAAGAAGATTTTTTTTAAGTTTTTGACTATATGCATATAGGGAAAATCAATGACCCCCTGGGGCGGGGCCAATTTTGACCCCAGGGCTTTTATTTTGAACAAACTTGGTAAGACACTCATTAGAAGATGTTTCATGCCATATATCTAAGCTCTAGCTCTTAGGGTTGTTTAAAAGAAGATATTTAAAGATTTTTCTTTCGGTTGCCATGGCAACCAGAGTTCTGCATGGAATTAAATTCTTTGAACAATTTTTAAAGGTGACCACCAAAGGAACATTCCTGTGAAGTTTGGATGAAATTGGCTCAGTGGTTTATGAGGAGATGTCATTTCAAGCAAAAGTTTACGGACGGACGACGGACGGACGGACGCCGGACGAAAAACGATCACAAAAGCTCACCCTGTCACTTTGTGACAGGTGAGCTAAAAACACTTGTATTTCCTACACGAACAATGCACAACAAATATCGGCTGTATCACAAGAAATCGTACTGTTCCAAACAAATTATCACATTGTACTGATAATAATTCATACATGTATATGACTGAAAAATATAAATGATACGTACATATTATATTGAAGAAGAATAATAAACATATGCCACATGACTAAAACCTCTGCATTTAAAACACATGTATTATTCTTTCAGAAATAGTTATTAAATTCAGAATTTATAACAGAGAAATTGCGCATACTAAAAAACGTTATTTCTTGAACACAATCTTTGACTGTTCGAACATAAAAAATTTAAAGGAGATCGCGATCCGGGACTTCTGCAAGTGCGATATTACAAGGCCTGGATTTCGCAAAGTGAAGTGTGTTCCGGAGTAGCAAAAGTTAGGAGATCTGGATACATACCAAAATAAAAGTGCAATTACAAATTATAAATAAAAAAACCTTTCAGTATATACCTCTTATTTTAGCTGTTTATGCTGGAAAGTAATGAAAATAGTAGTTCTTAATTTGCCCTTGCAAAGTCATTGCCAATTTGTTCTCATTTGTTCTAGCAACAATTATGCAAATTTGTTCCAGCAACAGAAATGCTATTTTGTTCTAGAAATGTCATTTCAAACTTGTTCCAGCAAACAAATTGCCAATTTATTCTAGCAACGGCACTGCAAACTTGTTCCAGTAAACAAATTGCCTATTTGTTCTAGCAGTATCATTCAAAATTTGTTTCAGCAACAATAATGCCAATTTGTTCTAGAAACGTCATTGCAAACTTCCAGCAATGTCATACCGGGATGTCTTTAACGGTTTTTTCGTTTCTTTAGGTCTTATTCGTTCATATTACATAATATGACAGCATATAAATAGGTATATAATAAAACATATCAATAAAACTGTTGTTCTTCTTTTTAGAAAAAAATGCAACATTGAACATAAAAAAGAACATGTCAACAATACTATAATAATGAATTACATGAGCAAAAATATCATAAACGTCAACAAAATAGATTAAAACATGTAAATATATGAATAAAATATATATATACACAAAAAGAGACCATCTGAAAAAATATACAAATGTATAACACAATATTATAGTGACTTCAACACATTCGTCTTATTATTTCTTAACAAAATCAAAAACAGACATCTATTTTTCCATTAAAAATATCAACAACTTACATATTTTAATTCAATGAAACATGAAAATTCAAGCAAAAAGCACCATTTAATCACATGTATAGACAAACACCGGAAAGCTAAACAAAGTTCATCTAATGATAGCTCGGAAGATAGATGCTTTATAAAGTGTGATGCATGTTCTATTTGTCTAGAAACATCGTGTGAATGCGGCAAATTTCGGTACTTTCCGTAGCTTACGTTTATTTGAGAAAGCGCCAAGTTGGCCTGCTCATGGTCTAATCGGCGCCTACTTAGTTATATAACGGAAAGTACCGAAATAAGCCGAATTTTCACGAACGTATGCTGGCACTAACACTGATATTGAAGCAAATGGAGTTAATCTTCATGGCGCTCAAATTTTTATCAACAGTTACCAACCTTTGTAGTAGTAATTTATATTCATTTCGTTCAGCTACAAAAGCAACTCTACTCCAAATGTCAGGTGATTTTTTTATCATTACAAACTAGTTGATATCTCATTTTGAATTTTGATTCTCCGATACTGTCTCTATTCAACGATCACAGCTGTTCAGACTTCAATCCGAATAGGTTTTTCCGGTTCCGGTCTGGGAACGATTGTTTCCAGTTCTTGTTCGTCCGGTAAGTTTATCTCAAATTCTTCTTCTTTCTTCTTCATACATGGCAAGAACAGAACAAAGTGCAGCAGCGTTCCCAATAGGAAAAGGCCGCCTCCGAGGTAAAATGAGGCGTCGTAATTGCCCGTACTTTGAAATACAGCACCTTTGAAATATAACATAATTAAAATGTAACTATGCATGACCTTATTAAGATTACGACACATATAAACATTACAAAATGAACAACAAAAATATAAAAAAAATCCATTTATAAAGCGGAAGTTCATCTTATTTTGCGGTAAATTTCGGAACCAATCTTTAATTTCAGAACTTTAAAATAGTTTTGTTCGAGATCCGGGAACCAGGTTACAGTTCTTCCTGATCATTTAAGAAAACTGACTTCATACAAGTGTACATTCAATTTAGCAACAGATAAGAATAAGAATTTTAAAGCCACAGCCATTGTGCAACAAACGGCTTTAGTCAATACACTATTGTGATTTTATCACAGACTCCCGTATTTCCGCTGGTAAACATCCGCTAATTGAACTTTGTTAAATATCAACTTTGGTGTAATAGGCTGAAGAAACTAAGACATGGAGATATCATACTTTAAATTTCTTTGACTTAAGGTATGCACATGCCTTTGTAAAAATCAGTTACTGCCTTGTTTTAACCTTATACGTTTATCTCGATATTTCGTTATCTCGATATTTTTGGACGGTCCCGATGATTTCGAGATAACGAGAGTCGACTGTATTAATATTTATCCGTATAATTTCCGCATGCATAATATTTATTCATTTTTTGCATAATTGGCATTGGGAAAAATATTTGGATTAGTTTGTCTTTTTAAAAATGTTATTGACATTGTTATGCCTAAATGCCACAGATTAAATCAGGCGGAAGATTGCGTATAAATATCGTAACATGTCCATGAAATAGAACAAGAAAGTTTATCCAAAGAAAAGGGGTTTACATCTAAAATCAAGTGGGTAAAACTGTACCATTGTACCACTCGAAAACTAAGATAAAAATACCATGTTGATTAAATACCAAATGTGTCATGGATAAGAGACGCTTTTGTGTATATCCATAGATTGTTCACTAGTATTTTTCACTATTTTATGAATTGTGAGAGAAAGAAAAAACCGCATGATAAAGGCAACCTGTCATTTCCGGTCATTTCACTTTAAGTCTTTTGTGTCGGAATTGTTGGGATAGAACTTTAAACCAACGCCACACGTAACGTAAATCCGAAAATCAGTAAAGGCGGGAACTGACGGTACAAAACTCTTAAAATACACAAAGCCAAGGGTAAATTCTCGTATTATCTTTTGTTAAAATGCAATCCGAGGTTTCATTTAAAGTGGATTGGTCTATAACAAGATATCTGTAATGTCACAAATGGTCATGTTGATAGTCTTTAGCACAATATATAACAAAAGAAAAAAAACGTGGAAGAATTATACATGTATACGGATGTTGTTGGTTAATGTTAAATACATCGTCCGATTATACATATCTATATATATATATATATATATCAGATAATAAACTGTTCTAGAACAAGATATGATTAGCCATCATATAATTGTTCATACTAAATAAAATTAAGATTCTATAAACATTTTTTTTCAAGTAATGTTTAATAAGAATATCAAAATAGTACATTTCTATTGTTCTCTGATCAATTTTTGAAATACTTATGGAAAAGTTGCCCATTGTAGACCAATCCACTTTAATAAACAATTCTTTTTTGCGTACAACACATTGTGTATGTATGAAGTGTATGTTTCATAGCTCCACAACTTTTAGGACTTTTGAACCACATTAAATTTAGCCACTACTGTAAAAATATACATGTTTTTTTCATCTGAGTAAATGATGGGCAAATCAAAGCCTGGTAAACCAGTTGCTAAGAAACCTTGAAAGTGTAAATATACTAACACATACGAGCCTTCATGTACATTCCTCGAAATGTCAGCACTCAAAAAATGCGACTTGTTACTGAGAGTTTATAAGATGTTTATAACGTTTTGATAGTTATTATATATTAACAAAAAAACAGTGTCAATCAGCTTATGTAGAATGCATTTAATATTTTTTATCAAGTATGTATTTAAAGATGTTTCACTCAAAATAATAAGAAAGTTCTAAAGAGACATTCATATTTCACTAATAAATTGTAAGAAGTCGGCAAACTCCGTCATTTCCCGTATCTTATATTCAATGGTAAACAGTGGCTGACATGGCTTTTCAAAGGTCTTGATCATGCAGCCGCCAAACCATTTAATTCAGAGAAACCTTTAATACACGGAAACCGTCCGAACTATTCCGGACTTTAACGAGCATGTGATCGGTACTTTACGTTAAGAATGGCCCAAGTGAAACAAGGTTACTGGCCATCGATCAGCATTAAACATTAAACTCTTTAAACATGACTCAGATGCTCAAAGATTTCATCAAAGTTTGAGGATTACAATGTACAAACTACAAAACTCTTCACAATTCTCTTTTATGTCATAAGTACCTCCTCGATTGTATTTCAAGTAGTCCCATCTTTAAAAGCCAGTTCTATAAAACGTAAATCAAGTGCCTCACATGCCGTTGACAAATAACAAATAGTGGTCTATGACCTAATAATAAACATTTCTCACATGACTAGCGTTTTACGAAGCGACCGTAACATCTGTTTCAATATTTGAATTATTCATAGATGTTGCATAAAAGATAAAATAAATAGATAACTTATTTTCAGGTCTTTGAGTAAAGTAAACAGGTAAACAAATTGTTATTATGAAACAGCCTCCGGGAAAATATTATAGGTCTATAATAATCCATATTTATTACCTCTTAAATAAAGATTCATTGCTCCGGTGCATCATAAGTACATAAGGGTTACTTAGAAGTACATAACATAATTATAATCGAAAGAAAATGGGCTTGTTAAATCATATTTACAAGTATTAAAACGAGATTGGCAATTTCATTCTTTCTCATGAAATCTTTATGTTGCCAAATTTTGTTAACTTTTCTGTAAAATTTGTATTATTTGGAGTTAATTGGTTAATAATGATTTCTTTTTCGTAACAAAATAAAGCAAAAATCGCACAACAATAGATTACACATATTACCCTCCTGACACATCACCTTGAACTTTTTTTACAAAGTTGTATCATTTTAAATGGTATACTTAATTTACCACTTAAGTAAAGATATCTAGACTATTACATAAAGAGTATATATATACATGTATACACGTAAGACTCACGCGTCAATGACTGGGGCAAAATATATAGATAAATTTGTAATGTTACATACTTCAAACATATAAAACATGTATATAAAAGATACATTTAAGTGTCTCAAATTGCGACCAAGCACGAGTGACAATGAGTATTTCGAACGTATTATTTACACTAATTTAAATGATAGCTTGATTCGACTGATAAAAAAATCTGATTCCTTTTAAAGTGACTCTAGGGAAATATGATCCATCCCTACTGATAAACAAAAAGTATTGTTTACAATCATGGGCAGCAATGAGGTCACCTAAGCTTAATTAAAGCGGACTTGACTAGTTTATTTTAAACCTATTCATTTGAAGTTCGATTTTTTTGTAAAATTTAGCTTAATCAGTGCATCTCTCAACTACAAGTTACTATTACCACAGGAGAAAACTTAATCCACCCCTGATCACATAAAGACTCGAACTTCAGCTGACAAGGATGAGTGGCGGACGTCACTAACATGGAGTTAGGACAAACCAGTCAGGCCGACCTGCTCGTGTGCGCAGTCTGACAATAATCTTATCTGTCGTCTGCTCAATTTAAGCTTCTTGATACTGACAACCCTTTAAAATCAAAATGGACGGTTCCAAAGTCAAATCAGGGCAATCCTATTACACAAATTAAAGTAAGTTAGGATAAAACGGTGAATAAATAACAGGAAAAATGCGAAAAAAGTCATCATAATATGCAGAGTACTCGTAAAATAGTCTTAACAACGAGAAATTTACGCTACAAATGCCCATTATATATTACTCAGATTTAATACTAGGCTATATATAAGGGTTATTTTGTTATTTACACATATCTGTTTAAACAAAAGGTTAAGGGTACAAATCCCGGCCTTCACCGGGACTAAAAAAGAAGTTATATAAAGATAACATGATTAGTTTTTTTTCTATGATTAATAACAAGGACGAAACGAACATGGAAAAAATGAAATGAGCCACGTCACGACAAAACCAGCGTTATGCGTTTGCGACCAGCATGGATCCAGACCAGCCTGCGTATCCACGCAGTCTGATCAGGATCCATGCTGTTCGCTATCAGTTTCCTTTCTTGTAATAGGGTTTGTAAGCGAACAGCATGGATGCTGATCTGACTGCGCGGATGCGCAGGCTGATCTGGATCCATGCTGGTCGCAAACGCATAGCCTTGGTTTTGTCGTGACTCGGCTCAAATGTATACCACCACCGCTTTTGCAAGCATGCACGTTTTTGTTATCATTTTATGGCTATATTATGAGTAGGTTAATTCACAACGAATAGGGGAGATATTAAACATCAAAAGAAAGAACACCTGGTGAAAAAAATAATCCATAACCTTGGTGGGTGCATGCATACCAGAGTTGCATAACACAGTCTGCAAAGCGTGTCTACGAGTGCAAACTTCTATTTTTAGATCATTCATAATTATGCCACGCATTTTAAAACTTTTTTTAAGCATCTTTGTACCACATTATTACAAGTAATGAGGTTATTTTGTACATGTATGCGATCAAGTAATTTGTTGTTGTTTTTGTACATGCATGCGAATTTTCTATTTCAAAATGCATACACAATATATAATATATATAATTTAAAGCTTGTCGTCCTTAAAGCTACGTAAAAATTAAACATATCGGCAACACATCAAGTTAAAAACTCCTAACGGTCGGTTGGATATTTTTTATAATGCAAAGTGAATAACCTTTCAAATCTGAACCTACTGACAATATACTTACTACAAATCTTATTTATGAAGTGTACACCTTTAACCCTACCAGTTATACCATATAAATTAGTATGAATAACAAATCTTAATTTAAGTCTCCCCCCCCCCCCCCACCATGAAAGGAAGTTACAATGTATATTTTTCTAGATTAAGGATGTCCTTCACACGTTACGTAATTTCTGTACGTAATGTCCTCTATGCCATATCCACTATGAATGTCGAAAATGCAATTTCAAAGGGAAGAATGTGTGGGTGGAAAGTGAGAAATAAATTGTTGTTGATGTTGTACTTTATGTTTTGTTAGTGTTGTTTTTCGTTTTCTTTACATGACTGCTGCACCCGATTACAGTTGAGTTCAACATATTATTAGAAGAGTTCGGATAAACAAGTTAGATCTTACAATAAATAGTAATTAGCATGCATGTTAACGTTATATTTTACTGTTTGTTTTGTTCATATCAGATATATAGATATAATAATACATATATTCCTGGCCACGTGATGTATTTAATTAATAAAAGCCATACATTCTAAACGGTTGTTTACATTATTTAAGTAAATTCACCACCAATTCAATATTCTTTTAGATGAGTAATTTTTACAAAATGCATTCAATATTCAATATAACCGAATGTTGTAAATTTAACGAACATATTTAATTCAACGGAATGATATCTTTAATTTAAACTAAAAAAATTAATTTAACCAGAGACATATAAATATAATGTACTTTAACGTCTCTGATTTCACAGCAATTTTTAATCTAACTTTTTTTCAAAATAATGAATATTTTCATTTAGCGAAAAATTATTAAATGTAACAGCATAGGTATAATTGAAACAATCTAGACATAGGAAAACAACAACCCGAAATTTAAAATGCCATATTTATGTAAACTCTTTGTAACTGTTTGTTTGAAAGAACAATATTTTCCACCTAACTATTTACTACATAAGGAAACCGTTCTAAATCATAATATTTTCATAAAATTTAACGTTCTAATGCAGGCAAATAATGCCGTTGATACTTTTAATACATAACATGTGACCTTGACCTTATCTTTCATAAAGATTTGTATATACATGTACCAGTCATTTATAACAACGACCCCACTCCCGAGAAAAGTGCGGTCTTTGGCTTGCGGACCACCAAATCCTCGCCTTGCAGGGGGACAATCAGTATGTAAGCTCTACACCAAACGCCCCCACCCCGCAATGTTACACCCCCAGCATTTTCGTGTAAAACCAGAATCCCTACATTAATCTACATTCATCCCGTAATTCAGTGGACAGAGTTAGGGGCGTAAACACGTCTCTATTTCGGGGGCAGATGAGGAACCGGTGTAACAAAAGACTAGTGAGTAACTGAAACAATTTGATGACGATTGCTTAGACCCATTTGTATAAATTGACGTACCTTCATTCAATAGTTGACCGCAAAAACTGCTGTAACTTATATGAAATAAAGACGGACTTACAACAGTTTTGCGATCAACCCTCGACATGCAAATGATTCTTTCTGATAAGGTTACTAAAACAAATTGTTATTATACACATTTATATATTTAGTATATGTACATATATGTGCTCTTTCTATACATATCGTCTTCTTATCATCACAGTGCCCTATCTCAATTTAAAATATAAGTCTCGACAAAATGTGGGTTGGTTTATACAGAATTTATTTTAGTTTGATTGTGTAGGAAGCTATTAGCTTATAAACACACTTTCGAATTCGTTCCTGGAACCAACCAGTACTGGGCAATGAGTGTAAAGTTCCATGCTACAGGAAACAACGACTTGACCCTGACGGAATTTGAACCCATGCGGCTAGCAATCATTAGATTACTATTCCGACGCGTTTTCCAATTGTGTGTTATGACGTCATAGACCAAGATCTCCAGAAACATTTTTCCAAAATAAGCTCCTGAATAACACTTTATAATTATACTACATTTAATGGTGGCATTTTGCTACTTCTTCCTTAAGAATAACACTCAGTCCATTGTTTTAATGTAAATTACCCCCTGTATTTCCCATTAAAAGTTCGGTTAGAGCAGTATCACAAAAACATGCTAAGCCATGGATACATAATTATAATACAAAACAAGCGTATCTTCGAATTCAGAAAACATATGATATCTATCAGAAATATATCGAAAAAAGGACCTGTTAAAACAATTAGAGCGATTTTCTAAAATTAAACCAAAGGATCTCAAAATATACAAAAAGGTCTCAAAATATACAAAAAGGTCACAAAATATACAAAAAGGTAAACAAAAAAGGTCTCAAAATAAACAAAGTGGTAGATAAGGCACAGTTAACTAAGGTGACGATACATTATTTAATTTAATTTGTGAACTCATGTTAAAGTGTGATATATTTACTAGCGATATTCCTAGTAAGCATAAAGCTTGATGCAACATTGATTTAGGAAACATTTTAACCACATGGCACCTTGAGTGATCTCACCAGCTGAATATCTTAAATTTATTTGTCCATTTTTCAAGCGGGAATAGACAATTAATCATTTTTTTATGGAAAATTTCAAAATAAGTACTGTCTGAAGAGCGGACAAGTGCAGACCATGATCAGACGACATGGATGTACCGGTTGACCTTGATCTGCATTGGTCACGTGGGTATATTCAGGTGACTTAGTGGAAATTTTTCGAAAAGAAGATTTTTTTCTTATACATTTCACTTCAATTTAAAGTGCAAGTTGAAATGTTTCCTATTTAATGGAACTGGAAAACATGAAAAGCCACAGGTCTGTGTTACCTGCCATTGGGGGGCCAATGATCCCGGCAATGCCGCGCCCCATTGATAAAAGACCAAAAGCATTAGTCAATTTACCAAGGCCTAGTAACTCGCACAGAATGATGGAAGTGAGTGAAATAAACGCCGCTGAAATCAAACAAAGCATTGTACAGCGCTGCATACATGATATAACTATAAATAATATGTACGGCGCTTATTAAGTCGGAAACCAGTCTATCTGGACCGGAAGTGACGAAAAACGCAGGCATTTCCGGGCTCCAGACTTCGTCCATGTTTATGAAGAGCTGTGAAAGAACAAAAAAGGGTGAATATTAGAAGGTATCACTTTAGTTTTTGGGAATATATGATGTTATTCAGTTCAGTTTTAATACATGCATAATAACTATGACATATGTTTCCATCCATCTCGACCAGTGTATATACATTAGCAGATTGGACTGGTTAACTAAAATAATATGAATGCCGACCCAAATCAAAACGGTCCTAGATCTAAAAATAGAATAAAATCATTGCATTCCCAAACACTAAATGTGTTATTATTTCTATTACAACAGCTAGCCTAGACCGCCGCGAGTGCAACATTCTTTGGCACGGACTTGTCAACTTGGGCCACCGATATACAAACATTCAAAATATTTGTCAGTCTAGCATTTCATATCTACTTTTCCACTTTACCGATATATTGCCCCCTTGAGATAGTAAGTATATCATAACAGGTATGTAATATTAATAATGTGTGTCAAATAAGTGACTATATTAGTAAACGTGTGTAGATTATGATGGTATATAGTGCAACCTTACAGCCCTAATATTTCGGCCCCCTGTCTCAAGTGCGTGCCAACATGTTACACACGCCTCGATGACGTAGTCGATATCCTGCACACAAGCACTCTTACCTGCGAGTGGTGGCCCGAGAGCCGAGGACACGCCTCTGGCTAACGTCAATAAACCAAACGCATTTGTCAATTTCTCCAATCCCAAGAGATCACATATGATTATCGATGTAAGTGAAATATATGCAGCTGAAAAACAATTATCTATATGTCATTTTCTAGCAATAGCAGGAAAACCAGTTACCAAAGTCTGCCCCTTAGAATACCGATTATTCAGCCAAAAATGGAAGCAACATTTTTATAACAACGTGATCTATAAAACTGTAATAAAACTCGGATCCAACAAATCAAAACCAAAATTGCAAATGCATACCCAAGACGTTAATATTGGTGATATATATACGTTAACAGTTAAAACTTATCCGAAATCAGTTATATCCGAGATTTATTACAGTATCTGGATGGTTTGAAAAAGGTTCGGGTGTGCTAGTGGTTCCATTGTCAAGTAAATAAAAACCCTGTAAAAATGAAAGTCGTGCCCTAAAAAAATTTACGCTGAAATATAAAAAAAACGTGTTTGATATATTAAAGGGACATGCCTTCTAGTTTAACACGTTTTCATATTCTTCAAAATTTTGTATTGACAAAATGTGTACGGAATTCTAAAGCTGCAGAAGCACTAGTTCGGAACTTTTAGGCGACATATATTAAAGGGTACAAAGCTTTATTTCTTCTGCTGCCTGTCGTATACAAAATCATTTTCTGAATTTTGAAGAAAAAAAATTCTAAAATACATGTAGAAAAGAAATATGTTTGTATATCATTCTTAGTAATTATCGCATGCACGAAATCACTGCTGTACGATTAAAACATAATATACTTTTCGGAACATTTTTTTTTTTACGTAAAATATTGTAATTAAAGGAATTTAACGCGCATGCGCATTTAACACATTGATTCTCTACTTCTCATTTTATAATATATAATCACCTTATTCAAGATGTACAAAAAAAGACTGTCCGTCTAAAGGCATATCTCTTTAACATATAGTTAATATATTACACAAACAAAATAAGATATAAAAGTTAAATTGCATCAAAATTCAGAAGAGCGTGTGGTTGATTTTGAATTGTTCCTTATTGTAAAATATGCTTATATTTGCATAATTGGCTTTATATTTGCATACAATACACATTTTTATGACAACAATTTCAAAGCTTTCATCAAATAATAATAGTAAATGTACACTCTTAAAGTTTTTAGCAAAATATCTACATAAATCATACATTTCTATTGTTGCCAATTTAATATAAACATTGCTATGAAATACCTCAGAAGTTAAATATATGAATATGAACAAGAACATACATTCTTAGTTGTTCACGTTAAACACTATGATTCTGAAAAGTAATGAAATGAATCAAACACATCCATTTAAATATAGATGTCCAATGAAATAGAGGTACATATTGTATGATGGTATGAATAACCAATCCAATATCCAATAAAGAACCAATCCAATATTGGACAAGTTTATTATACATAATCAGGATGAAAAGGTGTAGGAATTGCAATTACCTGTAGTTAAACCGAACACTAGAGCCGCAATTACCAATAATGGATACGTATTACAAAATGGCGTCAGGAAAATGCAGACAGCGGCGATTAGCATTGCAACATTGTTCAACATCAAGCTGTTTACACTATTCAAGTCGGCCAGAACACCGGATATAATTCGCCCAATAGTGTTGGTTATACCTGCAAATAAAATAAAGACTTCAAAGTTCAATTGGTTTCCTATTTAAGTACCAAATATAGCCTAGACTTTCTCCTCCTGAATAATCTTTAAAAAAAACGCCTAACCTCCTGTCTGAAAATACAACATATCTTTTTTACCTTTTGATATAACAGAAAAGCCCTGCTTCAAAATTTTAGTTTTGATATTCGAGAAAACCGTTCTGCATCCGTTTTGATACTTGAGAAAACCGTCCTTTTTGTTCTCAAGAAAATTGTGCTACATTTTAGTATTTTCTAATTTCTACCATTTGCGACAAAACACCTTGATAAAAATCAAGAGAAACAAATAATATTTATGGAGCGTGCATATCTCGAATTTATAAAAAGCTACTACAGGGTATATAATTCAAGTCTCGTTTGTAAATCACATAGACACATTTGTAAATACTTATGCATCACATATCAATATTGCGAAGAGAAATGTTTACTTTAATGTGTTTGTAAAATTTATATCACCTAAATTGCACACGTAAATATAGAACTTTTTGCAACATTGCATGACAAATTTATATAAGTCGGCGACTGTAGTCGATAAAAGGTTTTACTTGTTGTAAAAACCCAAAGGCAAAATAACAATAATTATTATATTAATAAATGATGCAGTGTAATCTCATAATTTTAACAGACTGTAGAATTCAGAACTATATTCAGTATAAGGATAATGCGACAAGTTTTCCAAGATAACCATCAAAAATGTTTCGCCACGAAATCTTTGTATTAAAACTTCTAAAAAAGATCAGTTGCACTTTCAAATTTTCCGTTCACAAAAAAACGAATGTCTTGTTTGAATCGGTTATTATTTAACCCTAGACCTGCTGGCGGCACAAGAGTCTACCCATGCGAACCAATGCAAACAAAGTTCGCTATTTGGTCATTTCATGTTTTGAAATTTTCGCTAACAATGATGATGAATGGACTTGTCCAGGTGGAAAGATAGTTTGGAGGTTAAGTGTTAGGTATTTTGATACAAATCTATATGCTTATTATTATTAAGATAACAATTTTCAAAATAACTTATGTTGATATAAATGTATTTCCCGGTACCTGCCTTTGTACATTTTACTGAGTATAAGTATTGCATACGTTATTATGCCAATAAACGTTACATATCCACTTCATCAAAGAAGCATGAAAGTCTAAATTAATTTATCTAATCAAATTCGCTCCTACAATTAAATGCACATAAACTTTAATGAAAAGGCGCCGATTCGTCGCGTGTCGTTATTAAAGGTAAAAGAATACAATATTTCAAATGCTATTTAACTGGGACTGTTCTATTGCTTCGCTATTTCAAACATGAATTAGAATATAAGTGTTCCAGGGGTTTCATACAATATTTCCTCGCAAAAAGATATCAGATTAACTTCCCATGTGAAAAATGTATAGAATTTAACCCCACTGGTCATTTCGCTTGACACATCATTTTTATTTATGAAATATCTAAAGGTTACTTACCTATCACAGATAATAAGAAAGAAGCATCCGTTTTGTCAATGCCCGCCATAAGTGCTCGGTCCACTATGTAGACATAAGGCACATAGAACCCAATCATTGCGAAGATATTGCCTAGACAAATGCACATGAAGCCAGCGTTGGTCAAGAGAGATACGTCCAACATTTCTGACAGGACGTCCACCACCGGCTTCGGAAGACAACTGCAAATTTTATGGAACTTCGTATCACCACGATGCTCGTACACGCCGACGTCACCCGGGATACTCGTTATACTTGTAATGTAACTATGCATATCCGGTTGCGATCGGTACTCATTTATATTAGCTATACTACCACTGTAGAAAATGTCTTTTTTATACATTGGCCTAGAATAGTCCTTGCTTGAAATGCTTCTCATTGACGCACCAAGAAGATGTTTGCTCCCTCCAGCAGCAACCGCTCCAGACCGCGCAAGTATGTGCTGAGCGACGTTCTTCTTCTTTTCTTGCACGCCGCCATTTCCGACTTTTATCAACGGTTGCACCTCATAGCCCTGAACTCCATTTGGCAATATAAATTTGTCAGCCTTCTTCTGACTGTCATCGCTCAGTGTAGAAAGACGCTTCTTTGTTGGCGATTCCGAAGTTTGTCCTGGTTCCGTGCTTACTGTGCGCACAGGCGATGACGTGGGTGACCATTCACCGTCTTGTTCAGATACAGCTATAGAGCCGGAACCCAGCTCGCTTCCATCAATGATAATTTTTGGAGTGCGCGTCGGCGTTTCAGTTCGAGAAGCAGTATCGCCTCGATCTGAAAATGACAATTTGGCAATCCTCGGTCTTGTTCCACTAGATCTGCTATCCTGCCTTTGAATATTCTTATCTTTTTCGAAGTAAGTACTGGGAAGTGAGCAAATTTCCGACTCGTTTTCTTGCAATATCTGTTCTCTTTTGAGCTTTGCTTGTCTAACCTTTTCAAGAATGTCAGTTGTATCTGTAGGACCAATGCCAGATGACTCCGAAGTAAACGTCATGCGACCTTTCTTCTTAGCTTCTTCCTTGATTCTATCTAATACATTTTTCTCCCTAGGTTTCGGTTTTACTTTCAGGCTTTTTGGGGCCTCCAGAGGGCGCATAAGTGCTCCACAAACGCAGCCGTTGAACACAAT
The DNA here is from genome assembly GCF_026571515.1 of Ruditapes philippinarum. Lineage (NCBI taxonomy): Eukaryota > Metazoa > Mollusca > Bivalvia > Venerida > Veneridae > Ruditapes > Ruditapes philippinarum. Next base: position 174,183 of record NW_026851906.1, on the reverse strand, counting down.
ACCGGCCAAAACAAAAAGAGCATTTTTCCAATCGAATTCGTCTAACAGAAACTTTGTAAGAGGAGCAAATATGAACGTCCCAACACCAGATCCGCAGACGGCAATCCCTGTGGCAATGGCGCGTTTTTTCTCGAAGTAGTAACCAACGCTAACAATTGAGGGCAAGTAAATCATGCCAAAGCCAAATCCTGAAAAGAAAACATAACATATTGATTGAAAAATATACAATAACAAATGTTCTTTGTGGTAGATGTTACTAAATTCTTAATTACACCATTTCCATATCAAACATTGGCCACTTCCTTCTAAAGACCCAATCAAACTGAAACTACATCATTTTCAATTTGGCTGTCTTAACCGACTTTAAAGGCTTCAACATGTCCTTATTGAAATACACTGTACAATTTATTTTAATATATTTATCTCTTGATTACTTTTGTATATACATTGTAGTATTTTCCTGATGAAATTTCATTTCCGTGTTGAACTTAATAGTGCATATTGTTTATAACAGTATGATCACGTTTTTAGTCAAAAGTGGGTCATTTCTTACTAATAAACACGTACAAACAACATTTTATTTCCCGAAACTCTAAACGTTATTTAAAGATGTAACACGTGACTTGGAATAAGGAAGAAATGTTTCACGCGGTGTCATATTGCTATTTAATAAAGAAGAAAAAGGGACTAATTTTCTTAGAAACTAGGCTAAGTCAACGATCTCTTCGCAGATTATTTAATATTAATATTCGAAACAGAGAGAAAAATTATACCGGTTCTTTTGAACATACATTTAAACTAATATGATGTATTTTTAAGAAATTAAATATCGTTTGGATTGAAATGTTATTGAACGAGATATTGTAATTTCCTGCACCAATCACTCTGTTTCTATTCCCATAAATTATTTTATACTCAGATTTACGCATATTGTGCCTTTATCAGCATAATTTGAGTTACTTAATTCTATATCTCTTTATTCCTTTTACTACATCTTTTCCTCTCAGTCATCAAAGGTTCTGTACCTCTTCGCTTTCTCTACACCCCATTCTTTGCCACGATCCCCTCTTTTCCCATTTCTGTCAACCTTCCACCATCCTATCTTCTTTCTCTCTTATTCTATTTAACGCCTCTTTCAATGTCATGTCTCTTTCTATTTCACGCCTCTTTCTGTTTCACGTCGCTTTCTATTTCACTATTTCACGCCTTTTTCTGTTTCAAGTCGCTTACTATCTATCGCCCCTTTCTGTTTCATGTCGCTTTCTATCTCACGTCCTATCTATTTCACACCGCTTTCTATCTCGAATCGTATCTTTATTTCGCACCTCTTTCTCTATTTTCCCTCACGCTTCTTTCCTGTATCACATTGTGTCTATCTCAAGCCTCATTCTATTCTATCTCACGCCCATTTCTACTCTATCTCGTGTATCTTACTATCTGTGCATATTTCTATCTAACGCTCTTTCTATTTCATGTCATTTTTTTATCTTTTTACATTGCTTTCTATCTTGAATCGTTTTCTATTCCACGCCTCTTTCTATTTTCTATCACTCTTTTTATGTCTCATCCTATTTTGTCTTTCACATCTCCCTCTATTCTCTTTTATGCCCCTTTTTATTCTCTTTCATGCATCTTTCTATCTCATACAACTTTCTATCTCTTGCATCTACCACTGTCTATGTCTTGCATCTTTCTATCTCGTATAACTTTCTATCTCTTGCATCTTTCTTTCTTATACCACTTTCTTTCTCGTGCATCTTTCTATCTCGTACCACTTTCTACCTCTTGCATCTTTCTTTCTCATACCATTGTCTATCTCGTGCATCTTTCTTTCTCATACCACTTTCTATCTCTTGCATCTTTCTATCACGTACAATTTTCTATCTCGTGCATCTTTCTTTCTCATACCACTTTCTATCTCTTGCATCTTTATATCACGCACAATTTTCTATCTCTTGCATCTTTATATCTCAAACCACTTTCTATCTCGTGCATCTTTCTATCTCGTGCCACTTTCTATCTCTTGTATTTTTTTTATCTCGTGCCACTTTCTATCTCTTGCATCTACCACTGTCTTTCTATCTCATACCACTTTCTATCTCGTGCATCTTTCTTTCTCATAACACGTGCATCTTTCTATCTCGTACCACTTTCTATCTCGCGCCTCATTCTAGATTGTGCCTCTCCCTTAATATCTCATTTATTTGCATAATCGTTGCCTCTTATCTGTTTTCTTTATCCCATACCAATGTCACAGTCCCTTTTTCTCTCTCTTTACTCCTAAATTCCCCTTTAGCCCCTCTCCCCCTTTCTATATATGTATTTATTTCTCGTAATAATTCCCTTCTATCTCTCTAGTATAGCATCCCTCTAACTCTTTTTTATTCATATTCATTTTTCTCTTATGCATCTCGTGCTCTCATGTGTCACTCCCTTTCGTCCTTCTTTCTCTATATCGCCCCTGTTGCTCTTTCCTATTCCGCCCCTTTAAATATCTTACACCCCTCTGTGTCGCTAATGTCCCTTTTTCTCTCATTTGGAACTCCTCGGCTATTATTTATATAATAGACTCGGATTGAATGTGCATTTTGTACCCCATCTCATTCTTGTGTTCTTATTTGCATATGATTCATACCCATTTCTTACCAAAGCGACCACAGTTTGTGTGTGTGTATTCGATAAACATACATTAAAGGTACAAAACAATAGCATTAAAACATTTCAAGCATACATAATTTGAAATGCAGCAATCCATTTTGATATGATTAATATGCAATGTGCTTCGGTTACGCCATCAATAATCTATTATACATAATTATGTATGACTTATGTAATGCGGCTTAGGTCGATTTAATTTAAGAGAGTAACCTTGAATTAAATAGTTAAAAGGTAAAATACGGCTTATCAGTTAAATGACTCGAAACACTGCACACATGTAAATCAAATTTTCAAGATGAGCTGGTTAAATTTATGACACATATTTTCCGTGCAGTTTTGAAAGTAGTTTACAATAACAAATCATTGGTGTAATCTTTTTGTTATACCATTTTTTTTATCTTTCTTAAAGATCTACCACGACCTAATTCAATTTTGAGATGTTTTTGTTACATAACTGATGTCATAATGTGGTTGAAAGTTTGATTTTATAAATAAATTGACGGTGTGTGAAATTATCACAAATATATTTTGTTTGTACGAATGGTATCAGACCGTGTAGTAAAATTCATGTCTCTATATACATTAATATAAAGCATTTAAATAAGCATTCATTTAATTAAAAGTTTTGAAGAATGAAGAAAATCATCTTAGACTGTAAAACAAAAACACCTTTTGACATTTAGGGCTACTTATACACTACGTGTGAAGTGTTTTTGTACATGTAGATGTAAATTTAATTATCAACAGTGAAAACATAGAGGTGTTAAAGCTGCAAGCCTCCAGATGAGCCAAATTATTTAAGAGAATCAAACTTGAGAAAAATGTATTAAAATTTAAAGACAAGTAAAAAGTTCCAGATTCAAGTATAGATACAATATTGAGAAAAAATGAACTAAGACTTAAAGAAAATTAATTAATAAGATTTAATTAATAATTTACAGGTTGTGTGCGATTAATGACTGATTTTGTAGTATTTATCACAATATTTCTACTGCGTGACTAACGCAGTAGGGGCTCATGACTAACGCAGTTTAGGGATATTTTTGCATATTTTGGCCTCTTTCTTAAGATTTACGTGGATTGTTAGCGCTGTTTGCATATGTGTAATTTACTTTCTTTGTTCTCTTCACAGTATTTTACTTTTAAATACATAGCTAACTTTCATAAAAATTAGCATGAATCTGGAGGCCAAATGAAAAAATATACTAGGGTATATAACCAATCTTTATATGATGACTTAAATTCATCAACTTACGAAGTAAACGTTTACCAATCCTCATCTTGAGGAAGACAGTGCTGTTTTACATGTTCATAATTCAAGACAATTTTATCGCCCTGTCCAACGTTACAATATGCATAAATGTAGGTATACATATGTAATTTAAACAAAAGTCAACTTAATATTTAAAACTCTAGTTCCTAGAAATAAATGAATGTGTCTTCCTGTCCTGTAACTAGAACAGCTAAACTGTTCAAGGGAGGTAATAAATTAAGAACGAGAAAATTCTAATTTGTAAGTTTTAACGCGCGGTCAAATCTAATGACTGTTTGAGGTGTTAATGTAACAAATATGGTTTCGGTTTTACATGTATTAATGAGATTGTTTCTATGAAATCATCTAGTACATGTATTTTTATCGCCTGATGATCTGATGCCTGGAAGGCGTTGCCTAATGTAACTTTCACTTTCGTAGATAAGATATAAAACTTACTTAACAAAAACCCCAACAAGTCATACATATAGTATCACCACTGTTATATTTAGAGTACTAGATTGCTGTTGGGTTTTACAACGCACGAACACAGTATAGGTCATATGGCGACTTTCCAGCTTTACTGGCGAAGGTTCCATGCATTATTTCAGGTACGACTGAGCACATGAGTAGAACCACCAACGTTCCTCACATGAAAGAATTCAAAGTCCCTGTCGGGATTCGAACCAACAGTGTTTAGGGACAAGTGGTTTGAAGTCAACGACCGGTTAATTACTACATTGTAGTTGTCATGACTGTAGTCCGTATAAAACCGGAACACATCGTCACTTTCTGTATCTAATATTCACCAATCAGAAAACCCCAACTTTATTCCTTTCCGAAGAATCACGGAAAAAGCCGAAAAGTTGCGATTGAATATTCATTTGAAGAGCGTTGAGAGAGCAAGACTTTATATTTCTCTTGATCATTAATCAATTCAAATCTTTTTAAATTTCAAAGAGCTTAAAATAGATATCTTAATTAATATTTTACGTCCTACACATGTTTGTACATTTTATCAATGCAAGGAAACGCTTGCATAATTCATCATTGCACACAAATGCTTGAATATTTTAACACTGCCCAGAAATGCTTGCATACTTTATCTCTACGGTAACAAATAAGCGCATGATGCGAAAGAGATGAAAAAGACATTAGTTCATATTCATGAAAGTTTGAATTATAGTTTGAATCTTGGACGTTTTTTATAGTCTGCAGTAAATGAGGAATAACAAATAAAAAGACACTTGAAAATAATATCTCACCTCCCATGACGCCGTAAGTTATAATAAGGATGTCAATATTTGGTGAAAACGTCGCCAGGAGAAACGCTACAGTTGATATAACACTACCAGTCATGGCAACAGGACGACAACCGAACTTGTTTGTCAGTGCACTAACAATTGGACCTGCAACGATAACATGAAGTACGATTTTCATTACGTAGCAAACAGTTCGGCAAAACTGCTTATAAAAATTGGCACTTTCCATAACAGTTCGTAATCTACCACAGGCAATCGGTGCGTGGCTTGGATAGTATACATGTACATGACCACGCCCACTTACTTTTTTATAAATTTTTTTTTTCACTAATAAAATATTTTTTTATTCAAAATATTTTTAAAATATCTTATTTTCAATAAATCAACAAAGAAAATTTGTTTTTAAAAAATTTCATCCATATATACTATTAATATAGTAAAGGTAGAAAGGTTCGCCAGCGGACCTACCACCAGGCCTTATGTTACCTCCCAGATCTTTGTTAATTGTCAACCAATTTTCACCAAATAAAGTGCAATCTACGCAGAAATGATTTTTCTTTCGAAAAATGTACAATATTAGAACAGTTGGTACGACAAAAGATGGAATTTTAAAAGCAAAATTGCACTTTTTGTCTAGGTCGGCCATCGCATGACCGAGCCGAAAGTAGACGATTTTGAACATAAATCGATCTTTTTCTTAATAACAAACTAATGTCAGTGCATGCAAACAGTTGAAATAGAAAAGGCAGCTATAAAACTATCGCTTACCGGTCCAAAGTTAATCCAAAACGTCTGCAGGTACGCACTTTCAGTAGTTATTTGCACTAACTTTTTAAATTTCCCGACATTGTACATGTATACAAATTCTGATCCGGATATTCAAGGTACGCATGCTCGGTTCCCGCTGGTACCCAGCTTCGCTCAATTTTTATTATGCGAAAAGGGGTACGCATCAGATACATCCGGGTCAGCATTTGTATACATGTAATGTCAGGGAATTTAAAAAGTTAGTGCAAATAACTACCGAAAGTGCGTACCTACAGACGTTTTGGATTAACTTTGGACAATATTAGAACAGTTGGTACGACAAAAGATGGAATTTTAAAGCAAAAATGCACTTTTTGTCTAGGTCGGCCATCGCTTGACCGAGCCGAAAGTTGACGATTTTGAACATAAATCGATCTTTTTCTTAATAACAAACTATTGTCAGTGCATGCAAACAGTTGAAACAGAAAGGGCAGCTATAATACTATCGCTTACCGGTCCAAAGTTAATCCAAAACGTCTGTAGGTACGCACTTTCGGTAGTTATTTGCACTAACTTTTTAAATTCCCTGACATTACATGTATACAAATGCTGACCCGGATGTATCTGATGCGTACCCCTTTTCGCATAATAAAAATTGAGCGAAGCTGGGTACCAGCGGGAACCGAGCATGCGTACCTTGAATATCCGGATCAGAATTTGTATACATGTACAATGTCGGGAAATTTAAAAAGTTAGTGCAAATAACTACTGAAAGTGCGTACCTGCAGACGTTTTGGATTAACTTTGGACCGGTAAGCGATAGTTTTATAGCTGCCTTTTCTATTTCAACTGTTTGCATGCACTGACATTAGTTTGTTATTAAGAAAAAGATCGATTTATGTTCAAAATCGTCTACTTTCGGCTCGGTCATGCGATGGCCGACCTAGACAAAAAGTGCAATTTTGCTTTAAAATTCCATCTTTTGTCGTACCAACTGTTCTAATATTGTACATTTTTCGAAAGAAAAATCATTTCTGCGTAGATTGCACTTTATTTGGTGAAAATTGGTTGACAATTAACAAAGATCTGGGAGGTAACATAAGGCCTGGTGGTAGGTCCGCTGGCGAACCTTTCTACCTTTACTATATTAATAGTATATATGGATGAAATTTTTTAAAAACAAATTTTCTTTGTTGATTTATTGAAAATAAGATATTTTAAAAATATTTTGAATAAAAAAATATTTTATTAGTGAAAAAAAAATTTATAAAAAAGTAAGTGGGCGTGGTCATGTACATGTATACTATCCAAGCCACGCACCGATTGCCTGTGGAATTATACAGTTATTGTATGATGATGAGGGGAATATTAAATGTGATATTCACCGAGGCCAAAGGACAAATTCACTTGCTATCGACTGGCACGTGACCACCTTTCGACCAATCGCAACATGGGAAAATTATATAGAAAAAAGTCATATTAAAAACTGGACATTAATTAGATTAACACTTATAAATGTAAAAAAATTTAGATTGACATAAAAGCAAACTATATATATAGTGCTTTGACTCTCATACAAAATACTAAATAATCTGCTATAACTGCACTAAATGCCAAAGAAGTAACAGAAGAAAAAGATGGTTCAGGTAATTGGCCACTGAGCACCTTTTGGGAGACTATATAGAAGTACATCAAAATTATTAAGCTATCAAATTGAAGAAATAATTAGAAAGCTTTGAAGAAATAAAGTAAAAACATTCCTAGGGCATTAAATGGGCCTTTAAAATACTAAATAACATAATGATTATGCAAACTCGTCATCTCTATATATAGAGTATACTTAGTAATATTTTATACTTCAAGGCTGGTAATAGACTACAATTTGCTTCTTTTATTGACCCAATGCCAGTTTTATAAATCCGGAATTCTGTATTGGTGCAAAAACATTTAAACAAAGATCAAATAGTTGGTACGTTACTTGACTGATCTCCAACTACTATCTTTCTATTTGCGTTACAAATTAAGCGTTCGCTTTCGAGCTAAAAAGGTCAAGGTGACCTAAAGTACACTGTTACTATGATTTAATTGCCTTTTTACAGCAACATAATCATAATGTTATCATCTACATACATGTATATAGGCGTCCTACTTTACAAAAATATATACACACATATTTTTCTATAGCTAGTATATATATATAGCATACTTGTTAATAAGATATATGTATAATTTCACATATACGGAATGAACGTTGGTTATGTGGTGATGAGGATGGGTTTAAAACATAAAGCTTTATCTATATCAAGAGCTATGGGCACTAACTGAGTAGCTTGTATAGGCAAAAGCATGGTGGTTAAGGAGTCTGTTTCTCACCCTAGACAACACGAGTTCGAGTCATTATTTGTATCCTTACACATAGAATCATGTCTTTCAAATTGACTCTGACGATTATTTTTCCAGAAAGATATGAGGTAAAAGTATACACAAACTTACCCGCACATAAATATGTTCCGCAGAGAAGTGAACCAATTAGGGATACTTTGCTCCGAGTTTCGCCAAAGAAATTGACAAATTCAGGAAGAAAGATACCAAACGAGTACCCTATCCCATCAACAATAATGTTACAAAACAATGAAGAGGCCACTATCACCCATCCCCATCCCCCGTCCGGCGGGGTTGGGATCAGATTACTAATATCGTCTTCGGAAATGTCGGAAATTTCCGATTGTCTCCGATTATGGCCGCCATTTTTCATTTTTCCGTTTTCATGATGTCCATTTCTGGCTTCTGTTTCCGACATTTTGTCGCTTTTCGTGTTTTTGTACTTTTCTTTCTAAAAAGTTCAAGAGATCAAGTTGTTGACTAGAAGAACGTCCTTGAGATGCCAAACTTCCGGTCACCGGTCCTTGGCAAATGACCCCTAGTAAGGTCAATTACCTTCTTAAATGCCTACTTCACCATGGTAAAAACCGGGAACGTACTATCTCGTCGATTGGCCTGAAGAAGAAAATTGTAACAATTAAATCCACTTGTTTAATTTAGAATTACAAATTGACAATATGACTGCTATTACGTCCCCAACAAACCAACAAGCCGATTATAAAGTCAAGTTGTTATTAGCGATTTACTATTTACAAGAACCTTTTTAAATGTATCCGAAACCGAAAGCAAAATTAAGATGCTAAAATAAAAGAAAACTTAAAAGTGCACTTATCAAGGCGTCAAGATAAAAATAATAACAGTTGTAGCAATATTATAATGAAGCACTGGTTGTGAAACAAGATTTCTTATTAATTCTAATATGTTATCCTACTTAAAAAGTGACGATTTAGAAAAACCTTAAAAAATAGACCACCTTGACGAGTATACATCCGGAAATAGGCGGATAGGGCCGGAAATTTGCAATTAACACAGCACATTTCTATTCGCCAATTTCTATATCATATTGCAAAAAAGTTCCCTGGTTAGTCACCGGGTCAGGTGCCATTAAATATGACTACAAGGTGTTTAAGTTCAAGATTTTCATACAAAGGTACTTAAAAATTTATAAATGAAATACATGTTTCAGTGTATATTTATTTATATAGATAACTGCCAAGGTTTCTGTTATATACAAAAGTACTATCAATAATAGGTAAATATATATATATATAACAAAGCTATGGCTATTATCATATTGTCCTGTATTGAGGACAATCATTGAAAGCTATCCGAATCACGGCATGGACCGCGTGAATAATCACTATTATGTAAATGTTATGCAATGTAACATAACCACACAGACACATGCTCATTCGTGTTTAAAATAATAAAACTTTCGTCTCATGCTGTTAATTTCTTTTCCTTCTAGTTTTATCTATAAAAACAGTGATCTTTCGGCTTTTACGGGTAAAAATGCAATATAAAGTATAAAAACATTACTTAATAGAAAAATAAAGAACACATACTGTAAGATATGCCATAAAAGAAAGTAAAAGAATATCAAGTGAAGTGTCGAGGAATATTGATTTGGTGTGACATCCATTAATTGTTCGTCAAAACTCGGCCAAAGTCGTGACTTTCCGTAAATTGTCACCTTTCGTTTGTATTTATTCTTTATTTGGAGAGCGTTAAAACTGAAAATAATATCGGTATTACTGGATATTTCATTTATAATGTAGAACTTCACGTCCGGGATTCAAACTCATATAGACCTTCTAAGGTTGTTGTGCAAGCGGAATTTTAAGTATTTAAAATTAAAGAAAAGCAAGTTCAGAATGTTTGTATATGTGTATGGAAAATAGGTTCCTTTCGGATTGTTCTGTACCCGACTGTGGTATAACTAATGTACTTTTTATAGCAAGGAGAATTGATTTATCGCAGAACCAATAATACATAATTTGCTTCAACAAGGTTCAATATCCTCAAAATATACTTAACACAGATCAAAACCAATCGTGTGCTAGAAATGACTTGGTCTCTTGTTTACCTTGAGGCACTCTTCTTCACCAGACAGTTCGCTAATCTTAGAAGTTTATACTTTAATTACGGAAGCCAAGACGCGCCAATAGATAATAGAACTGTCAATGCAATCTTGTCTAGCAAACAACTCTTAAAATAGCCTCAGCGTAAAAATTTGCTGATTCAGCTAAAATCTGCGACGATGGGAAAAATGTCACGTTCGATTTGCAAGAAGACTTAAATTTTCTCCGTGTCAAACATCTGCGCAATTAAAGACTACTGAAATATTAATGAGTCTACGAACAGAACATATTTCGTGTCAAGGACGTTTGAGGATTTTCTCAATCTGGTATGCGCCCGAAATCTGAATTGTACTGATAACGGTTAGATGTTACCACAACTTAATCAATGAAATTCAAGTCGGTGTGTGACCCGACATTTATTGATGCAACTAAATCATAGCTGTCACAATTAACCGAATTAACTTTTGATTTAGAGGTTCACAGGTTAAGAATAAACCTAATCGACTAAGCAGGTGCTTAAACATGCCGTGTTGTGACATCCAGTTCAATGCACGGTGCTGCTGTGAGAAAGGTACTGTACGTATGGCATAAACGGAAAGTACTTGATATAGAATTTCTGCTTTTCAATATATTACCTGGCCGTAGTTCATAACAACAAGAAACTGCCAACTTCTTCACATGGATCACCCCTGAGACCGAGGAGAAAAAGGGGATGGGATTCGAACGGAGGAGATCAGGTGGGGGATCGAGGAAGATTAAACGTGGGAGATTGAACGAAGGAAGATCCGAGTTGAGCGGATCCGGTAGAGAAGGTCGGGTGGCGGGTATCTGATTTAAAGGATTAGGTGAAGGAGATCCGAATGAGGAGGCCAGGAGGAGAAGATCCGAAAGGGTTTGTGGGAGTCAAGCAGAGGGATCCAACGGCTTATATTTATCTCAACTTCTCAAGAAATATGAACTCACAAATGGGAAGTATACAAGTTTATCCGCAGTGATATTTAGCAAAACAAGCAAGCACACCTACGCTTTACAAAATGTCTAAGTCTGAGATTACTCGTGCGAAAGAGAGGACTGGTATGGATCACGTGTGGTTTGTGCAATAACCTCGAGGTGAACATGTATTTAAATAAAAAATGCGTACCTCTGTTCGATCAAAATATCACGCGTTTTGTATACTAATGTATGCCAAATTAACCACATGTATAGTAAATATCATTTCAAAATTTACAGCTCTAATGATTTTCATTTCCTAGATCAATATCTCCTACAAGCATGTCTCGAAATACCAGGCGTTCTTTAGTCCACTTGTCCCAGTGTTATCCCTGATTGACAGATATTCTATTTTAATAGCAGACGAGAACATATTCTTTGTTTGATCCACTAATTAATGCGTATATATCGTATATGTTATGACTCACCAATAACGTATATGTGTACCTAATTCCTTTTTTTAAAACGAAGACTGACGTAATCAATTTAGTCCTTTGTTCATTTTCCAAACATAGATATTAAAAGATGTCGTTTGAACCTAAAATGTACTTCCGGAATTTTTTTTAAATACAAAGTCTATCTAATATTTTTCAAATATAATCGGGGAGGGGGAAGTACAGGCAGACGACAAAGAAATGTAGGATAATACAGTGACGTTAGATGTAGAACTATTATTAAATATATGAATGTAAGTCGCTCATTGTATAATGGTATTCTATTAAAAATCGTTATCACGCAAAAAACTGAAATAGTCTGATCGGATTGTACACTGGGTTTTTTTATTTTTTTGTACTAAGTCCAATTATAAATAAGGCTTAAAAACATGGACGTTCGACAGCATGTTTCATTGCTGTTCGCATTCAGTTTCTCTAAAATTAAGAGGGCTTGTAAGCGACAGACCTTGACCCTGACAACTCGCACGCAGGCTTGTATAGATTACATTGTTTGGTTCTTTTCAAACCGCAGTTTTTGTTTTTGTTCAAATATACCGTCAAACAATGCTTAAACATGAACCGCTCTCGGGCCTGATTCCTTGAACGTAGCACTTCTGACGTCATAAAAATTCAAGACTCAGGGGGGCTGCGTTGAGACAGGCCCTTTGACCTCTACAGGCCACCAGCCGTACTTTTAATTATTCAATGTGGTTTATTTAGGTACTTCTTTTCAACTTGCGAGTTTTTGTTTTATAGATATCAAAAGTATATTTCCTAAAAAGTAAACTTTTAAAAAGTAAAACTTTTTGGGGTATATTTTGTATACTTAAAATGTCATAATTATCTAACTAAACAATACTTGTACTCGTTAAAAGATAAAGCCCACGTATGGTTGTGGTTTTGACTACAATAATGATAAAATTACTTTTCCCATTAATTTTGATAATTTTGAACAAGTTGCAGCTTTCTTTGTCTTAATACAGTGTCTGTTTATACCAGAAACTATTATAAATAACCTGGGTATAATTAGATTATAATTAGATATTTAATTAAAAGAACATAAAGCCAACCTTGTGTTTAAGCTGCGGTTAAAGACCATCTCCAAATAAAGGCAACATACAGATAACCTGTCACCAATTATCAACATAATTATCTATTTTGCAATTTGGATGCTTAGTGTACAGAACTACCTGCGCTGATAGACCACTTGTTAACAACAGCCATGTTATAAATGATGACCTTTGAAGACAGTTAATTCTGACAACATTTTCAGACATTCTTATGTTTTGCATTACGTTATCAAGTTAGGAGACTGATTTTTCTTTATCAGATTGTAGACAGATTTATTTGTATGTGAAACCGGTCCTTGTTTCTAAATCAGTCAGAATGTTCCCCTTTTGTACTGGCCCTTTTTCAATATTTGCCCCAAGTACACTAGTTTAAGATCTGATCCGTCTATTTTCGGCTGTATGGAAAGATATAGGCTTCAATTTAGAATTATTAAGTGTAGCATCAAATCTTATAACTGAGGAAAAACGAAACAAAAACACAAGGAATGTATGGTGAGAAATAAGGAACACCTTCAAAGTTCACTATATACATGCATTTATACAAGGTGCCTATAGCTTGGGATTCAGGCGTTGATATTTTTATGCTTATTCATAATATACGCGCTATTTCATACTCGATCGTGATTTGATAATTTGCCGAACAGAAGCACATAAAAAATCGACAGACTGGAACCCAGGCTACACGACCTTTAACAAGTGACATTTTTTTGCAAAACAAAAGACGTCCCAAGTTTTATTTTCTTCCATAACTGTTTTAATATTTCATTATGGGAGTGGGGGTAATTTATAGGGCCCTCTTATTCTAGCGAGAAACCTATACACCTATTCAACGATGTTTCCCTGGGGGAGGGCGTTGGTTTTTTTCTTTACAATACATTATCTTAATGTTACAAAACCAGTTTCACTTCCTGTGAAGTATACTGATTTTTTCCATAAACATTCTATGTATGGGTTGCCCACCAGAATGAGAGGGTTCTGCACTTATATAATTCAAAAATAATGAAATTCTTTTAAAGTAATACCTTTTCATGAAGATTATTTCATGTCACGTGGTATAGGCACCGTGATATATATAGTTATTTGACCCGCCATACAGAATATTTCAGTTACACTTAGTATATCAAGATAAATTATAATGGTAATTTGTTGCGTATCTTTATGCAGTCGGATATATATACTTTTACGGATAAGATTATACACTTGTATATGAAAAGAAATACTATATTTATAGGCTTATGTTCACGTCTTGTAATATCAACTAACTAACATAACTTATCCATTTTCGCTTGCATGTAGTAATTTCGTGTCAGCATTTTCACTTTGCTGACTAGATGATACAGCATCGTTAAAAGCAAAATATAGACTATAAAACAGCACTTTACCACAATGAAGTATACTTTATCATAATCATTTTACTTTAAAGGCAATTTGAAACACGTACCTCCGTTATGATACAAAAGAAGCATGTTTTAGATGATAATTTTTATGTACAAAATGTATTGGTCGACAAACAAGAAAATCTTTTGTATCAATTGCTATGCTCTTGATCTTGAAGACGAATTCCATTTCAAATTAATTATATTTATTCACACGTCCTTAACAAATACAAACTTTTAACTGTAAATGCTACTTTTACTTTTCAGTTCAATATACGTGTGGGTTTATATGGGTTGGTAAATATAATTATAATACGTGTAGGTTTACGTGTAAGTGTAAGTGAAAATTAAAACCATAAAACACAAAATATGTTCAGTGTGCAGGAAAAATGTAAAGTTTTGTGTTCTTAGATGACCATAGTATAAGAAAAGAGGGATATTAGCATTCGTACATATTCCCTATTATGTAAATTTTAGCGAGTCACCTTGTTGAAATATTTCATCAGGATTTTTTTCAAAGATTTTGGGAACATGGCCCATACCCATGGAATTGGGAATTTCAGCGATGATTGGGAAAAAATTATGAGTAAAATTTTGCAGTTATTAAATGAATACAAACAATCACTGTCTAGGATGGCATCTTCAAACATTTAAGTTAACAGTGAAGAAGCCCTTATTTTCAAAGTTTTTAGAATTTGTTATTCAATATTTTTATTTTGTAACTTTCAATTGGTAATTTTTTCCTGTGGACTGGGAAAATAATATACCATTTTCAATTGGGAATATGACCAAATATCGGCTACAAAATAAGCCAAAAAAATCCCTGTTCATTGTCACATATACGCTTTATTTTATTATTTTGTTATACACATTCACAACAGCCCACCTACATGTATAATACCCACTATATTTGCCTATATACACAATTATAACAAACATGTACCGAAAAAAATCCAAAACGAACGCCGAAAGTTTGGTGTGCAGTAAACAAAATTAGGTTTTCAGAGATAATGCGTTCATAAATAATAATCTACAAGTGTGTTTTATCTTGAACGTTAGTTGTTAATAATTCGGTCATGAAAAATCGAGCAATGAACAGAATTCTCAATATGTTTTTCTACTTGTCTAACTGCTGACCTCGAGTTCAAAAGGATAAACAGCTACTTATAAACAAGTATGATGATGATTCACCTTGTTGTTAATATGATATCCAAAACTGTTGTTAACCATGTCAGATGATGATGATGATTGGATGATGATAATAATGCTGACTGGATGATGATGATTGGATAATGATGATGATGGTGATTGGATGATGATAATTGGATAATAATGATGATGATGACGATGATGACCGGATGATGATGATTGGATAATGATTGGATGGTGATGATGATTGGATGATGATGATGATGATAATAATGATAATGATAATTGGATGGTGATAATTTGATGGTGATCATTGGATTTGATGATTGGATGATGATGATGATGGTGATTGGATGATGATAATAATGCTGATTGGATGATGATGATTGGATAATGATGACGATGATGACCGGATGATAAAGATTGGATGATGATTGGATGATGATGATGATTGGATGATGATGATGATGATGATGATAATGATAATTGGATGGTGATAATTGGATTTGATGATTGGATGATGATGATAATGGCTGGATGATGATTGGATGGTGATGTGGACAGTGACAATAACACGACTATTGCTGTAAGACTAAATAGATGGAAGGACTGATACGGAGAGGATGGTGTTGATGATAATGATGATGATGATGATGATGATGATGATGTTGTTGATTTTATCGTCAGAAAAAGCTTTATCATAGAAAATGATCATTAATAAATTTCATTTTCAGATTTACAGACTACTTATGATCTAACTGCATTTGTTTAAGCCCAGTAAGCTAAAATTATGCAATTATTTCTATTTGGAAAAAAATAATTATTTGTTGATGTCTTGTTTCTTTTCTAAAACGTTACTTATTATGAGTCATCTTTTGCTGCCTTCTTAAGACGATTTTTGGCAATTTCTATTATTACACTTTATATATAACACTTTTATAAAGTGCCTTTTTAACAGACAGAAAACATATATGTGTCTGAGGCTTAATGTACCTTAATGTATCCATTTTCTATAATAATTAAGTCTTAAAATTAATAAAAAGGCTAAAAATTAATTCAACTACCAAGCATTTAAACTAGATTCTTTTTAACAAAACTTTTAACTTAAAATATGTTGACTGCATGCTTGCGTTGCATTCCAATTGCATTTTACCGACGCTAGCAATGCAAATATCTATAAAAAAACATGAATCAAGTCGACCGGCTTACTTTGTTGAAAGGTCGAGGTCCGAATTAAGTCCGAATATGTTCACAATCGTCGTACAACATTGTAATCGTGTCGGGATAGTGTAAATCAAACATGCCACGATAATTTCTGCATTGACAAATAAAGAAACATGTACAGACTACCTTATTACAAACAAATTGTTGATAACTTACTTACGAGGAACACAATGTTACATCTTGTTATTTAACTCAAGGGGTGTGTATTACATTTAAGTACTAATCCGTTATCCTATTTTACTTACTAGTACTTATAGATACATGTACATGTATACAGATATCTTTTTAACGGGACAAATATATATCTAAAAATAATACACAGGATTACCCTTATATAAATACAGAATTGAAATGCGGTTGAAAAACAAAATTGTCATTTATACAGGAAGAAATTAATCTTTACTACTAACACATGCTGGAAATCGGTCATAAATCTGAGATTTATATAAATTATAATTGCTGTTCGGGTCAAGACACTTTTGACAATGGTTTAAAGGGAAGACGCACACCCTTACCACACATCTCACCCGAAATGTTAGAAATAAACCATAATGTCAGTTTTAAAGCCTTTTCAAAATCAGCTCTTCGATGACTAATCATTTCAAAAGCATTAATATTATGACCTTGCTACCATAAAAATACCACTGATTTGGTTGTGCTCATCTTTCACGAGCAGTTCGAAGCCATATATTGATCGATTCTGTTGTATTTGAGATTTTCTTACGTATATTATCATCTCATTTATTTGTTCGATTAATAAACAAATTATTGAAAATATTACTGATATAAATGATATTTGTATACAATGTGATATAGCACCGTTATCACTCAATGGAATTTGGTTAGCGGCCACTAAATCGATAATGCCACCCGCGCTGCAGTCTCATTTACGTGTGATATCATTAATCGATTTTATAGGAATTGGATATATACATTTTGTTTTTGCATCACAGACGATGCATATGGTCGAGTCTTTCGACGAAATTAAACAATAAAGAGTAAATAAATGATATCTGAATAATTGATGTTAAGTCACGTGCTACCATGCCGTCTGCTTTATACATATCTACAATCTGTACATACATGTACAAATAATGAGTATGCATTATACACGTGATCCGACTTCCCCTTTGAAAAACAATAAGAAAGATTGTATCCTTTCACTCAATAAATGTAGGAAGTTTATAGTTAAAAGCTTGAAATATTGATTATTCCTTATATTAATTTGTTATATGCTTTAAGGCTTTACTATACATGTACATCTGCAAAACTGGTATAAGCGAGATCTAACTTAATAGATCCACTGATTTAAATTTTAGCAGAAAATATTAAACGTAAATAAATAAATTAAATAATAATAAAAAGAACTTACCAAACAATCTTGTCACTAACACAAAAATTTCCGATTCCCTTTGTTAAGAATATTTTACAATTATAGTCCTGCTTAAGCGAACGCAATCAGCTGTTTGCTCTAAAAATATCTTTAGCCGATATCTGCAACCGAAAACCGAAAGGATATTGTAAACATTTAATTTCCGACAAATATTAGCTGGCGGAATTTAAAGGAGTAAAGACAAAATTTTTTTTAATGTTTTCAACATTTTTTAGACTTAACAATTCCTGAAGATCGGAAATATTTTTTTCTGTATCCAAAACTGAGCGGAGAACTATTTTTCGGATTTTAAAATAACTATTCCCTTCGTATTCAATGTAAAACAAAAATCGATTTTCCCGGAGTCAGCTGTTGCGAACGACCTTTACATCGGAAATTAAAATTTAAAGTTACAAAGTTAATCATTTATTTATTCATTCATTTATTTACTAACTTATTTAAATAAATTAAAACGAATAACAAGTCACTTGATCCCGTTTATCCTATGCCTGCTGGTTTACTGATTCTACCCATGCGACCAGTACAGACCAAGATCAGTTGGCACATTCGCGCCGTCTGCTTGTGGTCTGCATTTTCGCTAACCAGTCAGTAGACTTTTCAAAATTACCACTAAAAGTGATAATAGATTTTCCAGATCAAAGAAGAATGGCGAATCCATTTAAAATATTTATCAGGTTAAGGGTTGTAGAATAACAGCTTTAAAAGATCTACAATTGGCAAACTGTGTTAGCTAGGCACTAACTATTGGCAAAGGATAACTTCTGACAAATATAAGTGTAACAAGAAGTAAGTGTTTACATTAGGCATGTAAAAAAAAACAGCGCGAAAAAATCTAATGCGAAAGAATAAGATGATGTTGTTCAAATTAATAGATTTGTATATCTTATATATTATCTTCGAAATAGCGTGGATTTGTTTGTTTACTTTGGAAGATAGGTATGGAAGACCTTGACGCATCTCTGCCTTATGTAAACATCTACTTTATAATGGGAAGTAAATCATGTTGACATAAATTTAAACGCTGGTAGGTATTGTCTCCCTTTATTTGTTTCGCTACGGAAGCAAATGCGAGCCGTTATTTAAAATGATACGCATTGTCTCATAGGGAATGCTATATCCCACGACTTTGTTGTCAAGGAACTAGATATATTTAAGGCTATTTCAAAAATTCTTGTCCGTTTGGAAAAAAAAAGATCTCTTTACTGATCAATACGTATCAGAAAGTTGGCTAAATAAGTTGGCGTTCGGTTTTTATCATTAAAACAATTATCGATCGTAAAAAAAGGCAGCAAGATGTATTGGTCTCATTTCTGAAATGTTTCGTTGTTATTACAGTTAATGCTGCTTCTTACAATTTGATAAAATCAAATTTTAAAGTTATTTATTTATTTATTTATTTATTTATGTCTATCGTTTTATGTCTACGAAGATCACGTTGCTAAGTACTGTTAAAGCTCTCAAAAGTTTTTGTTGTTGTTGCTGTTGTTGTGTTTTTAAAGGCACATAATGCCACAGAAATCCATATTTTTAAATCAAACATTTGCTTAATAATGCTTTGATAATGGATTTAGAGCATTTTAGATGTTAATCAACAGAAGAGAGTAGGGATAAACGTGTAGCAAAAGTAGCAAAATGTATACAAAGTAGTATTTTGACTTCCATACAAAATACTAATTCACACTAATTACTAGTATACCGATTGCCAACAGAACAAAAGAAGCAACAAAAAAGTTCATACATATTGCAAACAATGTGTAATAACTAGATCTTATAAGATATCAAAAATGATAACTTTTAGAATAAAATTGATAAACTTTTTTTGCATAATGGGCCTTTAATGTTAATAGCGAGCTCGACGAGCTGGCCCGAAGGGCCTGCTCGCAAAGCGAGCTTTACGGTAACGCGAGTACCTGCTAAGTGATGGTTTTGAAAACTTTCGTCCAAAGTACCGAATTGGACACATCGCAACCTTTCGAATTTAAAGATAACGATAAAAACTGAGGAATTCTGACTGAAAACGGATGTGTAGACTGGTCACCCGCGCACGTCTATGGGAACCATAATTGGACAGGGAACCAGAATAACGGAAGCTGTGTATAAAATATCGAATGATGAAGGCGCCATTTTGTTTGAAATCTGATAAATAAAAACATTTTTTTGTCGAATTTTGTAGTGAAAACTATCTAGAATGAAAGAAAATGGTCTAACTAAGAAAATGAATCCGAACACCAATACCTTTTATTCAGTCGTTAACGCTGTACAGACGTTTAAAGTATTGTTTACGTGACGTCACAATATAGCGCCAAACAGCACGTGCAAAACAAACAAATCAAGTACGCTATTTTAATGTCGCAAACGTTTTAAGTTTTACATTTATTTCACTTTAAATAATCTTTATTTCGCTTGAAAAAATATAGAGTGAAATAAAATAAACAAAGTTTTATCAACGTTTTCACAACTCGTTATTCATTTCACGACAGGGGCGGAGCCATTTTTAACACAGTACGTGTGAGGCCCCACACGCACTCGTCACTGCATTTGAAATAAAAATGAGCGATTATTTCATACTATTTCACGTAAAAAGTACATGGAGCTCGCTTTGAGGCTTTGCCTTTTTCATATTAGCGAGCTCGACGAGCTGGCCCGAAGGGCCTGCTCGCAAAGCGAGCTTTACGGTAACGCGAGTACCTGCTAAGTGATGGTTTTGAAAACTTTCGTCCAAAGTACCAAATTGGACACATCGCAACCTTTCGAATTTAAAGATAACGGTAAAAACTGAGGAATTCTGACTGAAAACGGATGTGTAGACTGGTCACCCGCGCACGTCTATGGGAACCATAATTGGACCGGGAACCAGAATAACGGAAGCTGTGTATAAAAAATGAAAATCGAAGGCGCCATTTTGTTTGAAAAATCTGATAAAAAATAAACAATTTTTTGTCGAATTTTGTTGTGAAAACTATCTAGAATGAAAGAAAATGGTCTAACTAAGAAAATGAATCCGAACACCAATATCTTTTATTCAGTCGTTAACGCTGTACAGACGTTTAAAGTATTGTTTACGTGACGTCACAATGTAGCGCCAAACAGCACGTGCAAAACAAACAAATCAAGTACGCTATTTTAATGTCGCAAACGTTTAAAGTTTTACATTTATTTCACTTTTAATAATCTTTATTTCGCTTGAAAATTATAGAGAGAAATAAGATAAACAAAGTTTTATAAACGTTTTCAAAACTCGTTATTCATTTAACGACATGGGCGGAGCCATTTTTAACACAGTACGTGTTACGTCACACGCACTCGTCACTGCATTTGAAATAAAAATGAGCTATTATTTCATACTATTTCACGTTAAAAGTACATCGAGCTCGCTTTGAGGCTTTGCCTTTTTCATATTATATACAGTATTGAAAGTTGCCTTCAGTGCTAGAAGTATACAAAGGAAATGATAAGATTTTATTGTGCGGTTTTATTTCCAACAGCTTTACGTTTTTTACGTTGTGTAATTCTCACGCCTCTGTAAACATGCACCGTTTTCACGTGCACGAAGGCCAGATATATATCCTCAAGTCAAGGCCATACAATGTTTTGATTTCTCATCAGCTGTGGCACAAACGATTTGATCTGGTAATAAAACAGGGTGGAGATACTTTTAGCTTAGAGCAGTCACACATTTTCGTAAACCACGAATCTTACTGGCAATACAACAGAATAATAATATTGTGTGCAGGCATAATTATATTCTCTATTCTTTATCTTAATTCAAAACTTTATTTAAATATTTTTGTCTCTTTTTTCTTCGAAACATTCTAAACAAAATCATTTGAAAAAAAAACTTACTTAAATTGAATACTAGTTAAAAACAATATTTTACTTTGTTATAGAAATTGTTTGGAGTAATCTCCCAATATTATGAAATAATCTTGAAACAGAAGTTTTCTTATTTTACTACTCTAGATAATAATGTTCTAACAAATTTATTCATTTTAATTTTATTTTTCTGATTTCCCTTTTCTGTATTATTCTAACCAAGTATGTGCATATTTTTTTATTGCAAGTACATTATGTGTGGAAAGGAATTTACATAAGTCACATTTGACTTGTTTTCCAATCCACAAAATAATTATGTCAGTGTGATTGTATTTGCTTACTGTATATATTTATGTTGTAAAATAGAAATAAAATATTGTTTAAACTAATACAACAGAAAATCCGTCAACTGATTATAATGCTACAGTTAAACCTCCTAGTTAGGTGACTACATTCAAACCTGATACAAAAACCATATTATTCATAAGGATGATAAGTATATAGGTAAGTGAACGCAATTTTAAAGGTGAAAATGATAGAATTTATGTGATGTCTGCTAGGCGAGATTACAACGGTTATACATTGTTTACAGTGAAACCTGTGTTGTATAAAGTTTCGTCCTGAAGAAACTGCCCTTTAGAACAGTGGACAGAGGTTAATATCCAATATAATATGTAAGGTTAGGAGTGAAATGATTTCAACTTGATGAAAGATAAGCGATGACGTAATGTTTAGCACAGACGCGACGCTCACTTGAGTCATTTTAATGTTCTTTGAAAGACGGACATTTGATCCTAGTGTTCTCCATCATTCGGCGACGAAAGGCTAAAATCCCAAGCAATTCGACAATAGTATGCCAACAACCAGTCCCTAGCCATGCACATAATACCAAACCTACCCACCTACCCAATTTAAGTCAGTTTTTCAAAAATTTCCCGTATCGCCCTACATGTTCCTGTTCACGAAAGTTGTTCTTTTGGGCTTTTGTTTTATTTGTTTGCTGTTTTTGTCTTGTTTTTTTGGGTTGTTGTTGTTGTTTTTTTTTTTTTTTTTAGAAACGGTGCTGACTGACGACTTTCTGTTTCCCACTAATGAAGCGGCTATATCTTAGGATATCTTTAACTGATCGAGAAGAGTTAACACTCTTCAGTATATCTGCATTGACTTTGTTTTGCGGTGAAAACACCAAAACTTAGATAAATGTTTGTAGAATTGATGTGTATTTATTGATATCGATCTAAGCAACCGATTACTAGTAATTAGAATGACGTTAGCCTTATGGCATAGTTTCTGACGATCTATTAGTTGTTGGGTTTTTTATGTCAATGACCCACTGACCGTATGTACATCAGAGGCCATTTCTCTCACCAATTCTTTATTTAGCACCAGATAATTAGCACCAGATAATTAGCACCAGATAAATTAATTTCATTTACAGGGTAGGTGTACGAGAAAAGTTTACTGACCGGCGTTTCATATCCTGGAAAACTAAGTAACAGCACCATTTGTGTTGATCCCGCCCTGATATTTACTAGCAAATCATGTAAAGTGTTCTTATAGTAACAAGCAGATTGGTTTTATGATATTCCTTATCGGCCACGAAAAAATCACAACATACACAATGGGGAAAATCTCCTGTGAAAAAAAATCACAACCTTCCCATTGGGAAAAATCCCCCGTGAAAAAAATCACTACCTTCCCAATGGGAAAAATCCCCCGTGAAAAAAATCACAACCTTCCCATTGGGAAAAATCTCCCGTTAAAAAAATCACTACCATCCCAATGGGAAAAATCCCCCATGAAAAATAAAACTCTTGGTAATGTGATACTTAAATTAAGGTTTCTATTTCAAAATTCATCTAGTTTTGCTGCATATTTTCAAACGAAATTTTCTGTTTCCCAATCAGTTAAGGAACTTTAAAACACAAAGAAGGTTCGAAAAGGGATGACAGGCCAAATTGTTTCCTCGTTGAGCTCCGGACGATCAATATTTCCAATCAATTCAAGGGCAATAACTTATTACTAGAAAATACTAGACAGATTCGTACAAAACGTACTGGCTGTATTTCTATGGTAGTTATTAAAGGGGACTCAACTGATGTTTTTTAACATGGCGGGACTGGAAATATTTTTTAGGAACTTAAATACTATTTAATGAAGGTCTGGGCCAATAACTTGTGTGTAAATTTTCAGAAAAACTCTCTCTGCGCGTTTGTATAAAATAATCATTTTGATTGTGCAAAATGACAAAAAAATGAAAAATGTTGCAACGCTCAAATCGGACTAAGAACCGCACAAAAATCGATATTCAAATTAATTCGGAGCATATTTTTATTGTCTTTTGCAGTTTTTTTTCCATTTAAGTACTTCACTTGATTTATGTAAGAATTCCAATTGTTTTAGACATTTTGACGTCGACGGAGCTCCTTTAATGGGCGCAACAAAACTAGTTTGTACTATTTCAACGTCCAAACTGTACTATAATAAATGTAAAGATTTAAACAAAAGAACTTAGTATAGATATTAACCGTTAAAACGCCAACATACTATTAAACAGTTTAGTTCTACAGATATAATGAGAAAACATGACAAGTCTTTACTGGGAGTTGTCGTTCCTTGTAAAAAGCACACATACAGCTTCCCATGATTATCGTTCTTTTAATTTTTACCTACGCAAAGTTACTGCTCGTGGGTGAAATTTGATCTAATGCTTAAAATTAGATAAAAACGAATTCATAACCCGATTGTTACATTCTACAACTTAAATATTTTTTTCTATAAAAGGACATCAAAGTAAAACCGGAGCGGGGCGAACCACAAAAGCCAAACTTAAACAAGATAAAAGATTAACGCCCCCATTTCATTGTGAAAAATAGATGATTCACGCCCCCATTTCATTATTTAAAAACAATAGATAATAATTTCATTACACGCACTCTGCTCCGGTGGTACATGTATTGCTTTTATTAAACAAGGTATTTTACGCTCTCTAGCTTCTTTTGAAGCTAATAAGAAAACCACAAATCATGAAATGCATGCATGTTCAAAACACAGTGATGCAATATTACGCGATATCCGATAGTACTAAATATTGTTGCAAGTGGCTCCAACTAATGAAGTATGCCCCTTTTTAATATTTCTGTTTTCACTCCTATTTCGTTATTGAACTAGAAAAGCTGGCAGAAATAGTTTATGCACGAATACTTTGAAGTTATGGAGCTGGAATAGGTCTGCAAATGTTTTAAAGGTAAGAAACGCCTAATTTTGAAAATTACAAATACGTATTAGTATAGTTTTAACATGCAGTCATTGGTACTGTTTTGTTCTAGTGTTTTTTTTATTGTTTTAGAATTGTTATACTGTCCAGAATCCTATACAAATTAACGCTTTTGTCAGAAGATATCCAGCAAGTTGATACGAGCATTTGAAGCGATACCGAAGAAAAGTATAGATAGATCTCGCAGACTCGTTAAATATATTTGTGTCTGTTTTACTAGATATAGTCGCTCATGGTCGTCTATAGAATGCAAACTTTAGCACTACATTACAGACGGAACATGTTTTTTAATATCACATTGACAGCACTTATCACAGATTGAGGGCACAATTTTAAACTCCGACAAAGACGGGGGCGGGGAAGATCCCACGAGAGCGAAACTGAAAGCTAAAATAACATTATGTTTATATTTGGTATTCTTAGTTGGGCAGTTAAATTAGGAAATGCCATTTGGAAGCTTTTTTGCGGATGTCGCCATTCGTATGTCGGTTAACAGCATCAAAACATAAACAAGTGTTGAAATAGTTTGACTATAGTTACTGTCGCATGACGCCAATAGTTGTACCAGTTTTTTCTCAGTCAAAATATGCATGTTCAAACTCCCAGTCTTATTTTGCATGTGTGGACTATTGGTGCGGTTATATAGTGAGTCACATGGATGCGTATATTTCACTTATTTTACACGATTATTTATCTGTATGATACGGTTCGCCAGCCCGATGTAATGGTTTGGTAGAGTTCATATAATCACATTACACTTGCGCCGGGGTCCTTATGAATCAAATAATACCCATATACTTAAATATTATCAAGAATTAATTACTTTTCAGCCACATCCCCGTAATACTAACTAATTCACAATATTGAGATATTTGACAAGTGTTATCATATATTTACAATTGTATGTGTAGCTTTGCTGATTGCACCATGAATATATGTTGGCTGATTTACGCCATGTGTGTTTTCGCTTCTTTCCCAAACACGAATTCTTCGTGTTTACACATTTTCGCATTTTGAGGCGAATTAAGAAGCGAAAATTCGACATGGCTAAAACAGTCACCGTGGCAATTTGAGAATATACTTCTCAATACATGTATTCGCTTGTTCGTATGCATGTCGAAGTTGTGACTTTCTCACGATTTCGTGCATTAAACTGTTTGCTCCTCCAGCACGGTAACGCGAAGACGCAACAAGTTTATGACGAAGAAACGACAAATTCCCTGTCGTGTGTACGCGTCCTATGTAATTAAGCCTAGGCGGGCCACAATTTGAAGCACGTTTGTCGTCTCTCCGTTTTGTCTACCTTGTGCTTTTCTCGGAAACTGAACGTATTCCTGAAATCATATAGCTGGCGAAAACGCGAAAAAAAAACACAAAAAAAACACGAAAACTGTCTTCCTTCTTTTTGACATTCCGCCATTTCGCCCCTGAACAAAATGGCGTAAATTAGCCACCATACTGCTGTAGTTTTAAACTTAAACATTAAATCTTTTCACAATACATATGATATCTTTAAAATAAGAAAATAGGTGACCTGTGCTAAATATAGACTTTGTATATATACAATTTTAAATTTGTCAAGGCTAAAGCCGCATTTGACGAACTTTCATTCCACTCATGTGTGGGTCCCCTTGTCACCGTCTCTGAACTAGGTCTATAAATAGCGGATTAAATTTCTTTTTTTTTTTCTGTTTAAATCACGTTTAAAAAAGCTCGATTGACTGCAAATTTAATCTTATCATAGTAAAACATGGTCAGTGACTCGTATGTCACCGGTCAGCTACCGTGTAATAACTTGATGTAACCGGTAGAACATTAAACATTGTACATTTAAATGCTCACCGTAATACTAGTGTGCTCAATGTAATAACTGCTGCTCCATCGAAGTCAAAAGCACTTAAACATAAAATTTGAAAATCTTACATAGTGATAGATCAAGTGGAAAAAAAATTAGCACACGACAATAAAAAATACGTAATTCGATTTTAGTACGGTTCTTAGCTTCTTTTCAATTTGAGGTAATTTTTCACAATAAAAAAATGATAATGCTGGAAAAGCGGAGTGAATTATCAAGCTTAATCAAATGATACAGAAGTACCTAAGTCTCCAAAAACTATTACCAGTCACTTAACGCAACTACAGAACAATCACCCCCTTTGAGTCCCTTTCAACTGTTCTGTATCTGGAGGATTTTGTTGTAATTCCATTGTACATAACAACGTTACGCAGTTGAGAAATATTAGACTGATTTTTTTTTCAAGAAAAAAATGAAAAACAGATAGCGATTCTTTAAAACGATGTTCTTTAGTACAAAAGCGAGAAAATATAGTCTGTCAAAATTATTGTCTCATAACAAAATTAATATAGTTCGCTGTCTGCGCCATGACAAATTAAAATGTCTGCATCTTTTGAAACCATATCCATATTGTACATGATTACAGATTTTCATACGTTTAGTTGAAACATAAAAAATGTACAATATATTGCTTTATTTAAACAGCGCGTTACTCAATAGCTTGTCTTCTAAGACAATAAAGTTTTTAGCATGCAATGTTGGTGGAACACAATTACATCGAAGCTTAGAACATGGGGAAGGGATAATGCATTTTTCTGATGTGTCATGAGTAAAATGACGGGGTGGTTTGGACCCTTTAGCGATCTATTGCAATGAAAAATTTGGCCGCATCTTTAATGATTCACCTATCTCGAATTTGGGAGTTCGGTCAAAGTCCATGAATGTCAGCGCCCTACTATTCTGCTTGGAACTTCTTTTACCGCTTGAGTTAGGTGCTAGGCGGTTGTATTTGTTAGGTTACTGACCGTTACCGACCGTTAATAAGCGACTTTTTTAAAATGTTATTATTCCAACAAAATAAACGCTTCATCTCCGTAATGATTGACAAAATAAATACTTGTATCTGGTAACAATAAAATTCCTTGATATCAAACACAGAAAAAGAGGACAAAATGAGTATGTATACATGTGTCCTTGAGTTCGTCTGATGAACTGCCCTCTATTCTGCAGAGTATAGGATAACCATCTGTTTACAATATTACGAAATGGTCATATACATGTATATACACTAGAAACGGTGACTTCATTTTACTGACCTTTGAGTACATAGGTAGCTGACCGTTCAAATACCTGTAAATTCTGAATTTTCAATGGTGGGTTATGACCATTTCTTTAATTGTAGAAAATTATCGATGTTTTATAGGAGACAACCAGACAATTGAAAATCTCATGTTTAAATTACTCGGCGCCAGTGTTTTGTGTGGCAATGGTCTGTTTTACCAGATTGAAGGGGTTTTGTTAAAAAGCGTCTTCTTACCAAGGCCCAAAGATAAATATTCTGTTGATGTCTTTGTGAATAACGAATCCCTTAAGCACGCAAGATACTCAGGACATCCCACCCGTCCACATACCCTTACCGTGCCGAGTCATTTTTGGTTCATTATATAATAAAAATAAATAAAACAGCATTGTCGCACCGTATACAGCTTACGACGAAAAAACTGTTTCCATATGAGCTGTATATGTTTGAGAACGTTAACAACATACGGTGAGCTTTATTTGTTATATTAGCTGTATACGTTTTTAATCATGCTGTGTTCATATTTCGTATAGGAAATTTACCAACACTAGAAATTGGTCCCGAATGATTTTCAGGTCATAAGATCAAAGGTCAAGTACACTTTGTTCATAACAAATCCCCCCCCCAACAACAACAACAAAAAACAACAAATAAACAACAACAACAACAAAAACAACATAAAAACAAACAACAACATCCGTCACGGACGAACTTGTTCACCTGCAGTTTTCAGATAATAGGGTGGTTAGTGATGACCAAAAAATAAGCCATTATTGGTTTTGTGGTTACGTGGCCGTAGTAGTCGGATGCGTCGACGTAGCAGTCGTGTCGACTTTGCAGTTGTTGAAGTCGTAGTGGTAGTGGTCGTTTACGTGGTCGCCGTTGTCGAGGTCGCACTCTTGACAAAAAAAAACTAGAACTATCACTAAATGTGATTAATACCCCCACAAGTCTGCTTCGGAAATGAGGATGTTACTAGTAACAGAATACCTTGTAAAAGAATTGAAACATAGAGTTATGGTTGTGGGCAATTAAAGATAATTGTGGTTCATGTATGTTGCATTTCCTTTCAATGTGGTTGGCCATTGATGAAGTTTAATTGAATTACTCTGTAATAAGTCCAGAAAGACAAAGAAAAAGAACAAAGGGCAATAACTCTATAAATACTGAAGATAGAGTTATAGTTCTTGTGCACTGCACTTCCTCTTATTGTGCTTGACCATTGTATGAAGTTGTTTTGAATTCCAACCAGTACGTTTTAAGTTATGCTCCGGACAAGGAAAAGTATCAAAGGGCAGTAACTCTGTATTTTGTCAAAATGGAGTTATGGCTCTTGTGCACTGCACTTCCTTTGAATGTCCTTGACAACTGTATGAAGTTGTACTGAATTCCAAACAGTAGTTTTCAAGTTATGCTCTGGACAAGGAAAAGTAACAAAGGGCAATAACTCTGTAATTAGTCAAGATGGAGTTATGGTTCTTGTGCACTGCACTTCCCCTTATTGTGCTTGACCATTGTATGAAGTTGTTTTGAATTCCAATCAGTAGTTTTCAAGTCATGCTCTGGACAAGGAAAAGTAACAAAGGGCAGTAACTCTGTAATTAGTCAAGATGGAGTTATGGTTCCTATGCACTGCACTTCCTCTCAATGTGCTTGACCATTGTATGAAGTTATAATGAATTCCAACAATAAGTCTTCAAGTTATGGTCCGGACAAAAGAAAGCAATGGAAAAGTAACAAAGGGCAATAACTCTGTAATTAGTCAAGATGGAGTTATAGTTCTTGTGCACTGCACTTCCCCTTATTGTGCTTGACCATTGTATGAAGTTGTTTTGAATTCCAACCAGTAGTTTTAAAGTCATGCTCTGGACAAGGAAAAGAAACAAAGGGCAGTAACTCTGTAATAAGTCAAAATGGAGTTATGGTTCTTGTGCACTGCACTTCTTCTCAATGTGCCGGACCATTGTATGAAGTTATAATGAATTCCAACAATTAGTCTTCAAGTTATGGTCCGGACAAAAGAAAGCAATGGAAAAGTAATAAAGGGCAATAACTCTGTAATTACTTTAGATAGAGTTATGGTTCTTATGCACTGCACTTACTCTCAATGTGCTTGACCATTGTATGTAGTTATATTGAATTCCAACCATTAGTCTTCAAGTTATTGCTCCGGACAAAAAAAAAGAATGCAAATTGAAAAGCAACAAAGGGCAATAACTCTGTAATTACTTTAGATAGAGTTATGGTTCTTGTGCACTGCACTTCCCCTTATTGTGTTTGACAATTGTATGAAGTTGTTTTGAATTCCAACCAGTAGTTTTCAAGTAATGCCCCGGACAAGGAAAAGTAACAAAGGGCAATAACTCTGTAATTAGTCAAGATAGAGTTATGGTTCTTGTGCACTGCACTTCCTCTCAATGTGCTTGACCATTGTATGTAGTTATATTGAATTCCAACCATTAGTCTTCAAGTTATGCTCCGGACAAGGAAAATGCAACGGACAAAAAAAAAAACGCAATGGAAAAGCAACAAAGGGCAATAACTCTGTAATTACTTTAGATAGAGTTATGGTTCTTGTGCACTGCACTTCCCCTTATTGTGTTTGACAATGTATGAAGTTGTTTTTGAATTCCAAACAGTAGTTTTCACGTAATGCCCAGGACAAGGAAAAGTAACAAAGGGCAATAACTCTGTAATTAGTCAAGATAGAGTTATGGTTCTTGTGCACTGCACTTCCTCTCAATGTGCTTGACCATTGTATGTAGTTATATTGAATTCCAACCATTAGTCTTCAAGTTATGCTCCGGACAAGGAAAATGCAACGGACAAAAAAAAAACGCAATGGAAAAGCAACAAAGGGCAATAACTCTGTAATTACTTTAGATAGAGTTATGGTTCTTGTGCACTGCACTTCCCCTTATTGTGTTTGACAATTGTATGAAGTTGTTTTGAATTCCAACCAGTAGTTTTCAAGTTATGCCCCGGACAAGGAAAAGTAACAAAGGGCAATAACTCTGTAATTAGTTAAGATAGAGTTATGGTTCTTGTGCACTGCACTTCCTCTCAATGTGCTTGACCATTGTATGTAGTTATATTGAATTCCAACCATTAGTTTTCAAGTTATGCTCCGGACAAGGAAAATGCAACGGACGTCTGGACCGACCGACCGACCGACCGACCGCCCGACCGACCAACCGACCGACCGACCGACCGACCACCGGGTGACTCCTATATACCCCCCCAAACTTCGTTTTTGGGGGTATAAAGATAATGATCACCATTTTGGTCGTTTTTCACAAGATGTACAGCATTTTGATTCAACTAACAATAAGCTGTATTTTATGTAAACTAAGTAATCAAGGAGAGGTTGGAAAACAACACGTCAGGAACACCAGAGTGAGTTTAAGTGAATTTATTTATCTACCGGATTCGGTCATATAATGACCTTCATCAGGACAATACCTTTTATGTAAACTGTATAGGGTGTTACAATCGATGTATTTAATTTAGGCGTAGGCTCTACGTCATAGCTGTATACGGTGTTACAATCGACATATTCAGCACATGCGTAGGCTCTACGTCATAGCTATATACAGTGTTACAATCGACGTATTTAACACAGGCGTAGGCTATACGTCATAGCTGTATACAGTGTTACAATCGATGTACAAATGTATTTAGCACAGGCGTTGGCTATACGCCATAGCTGTAAACAGTGTTACAATCGACGTATTCAGCTCAGGCTAAGGCTCTACGTCATAGCTGTATACAGTGTTACAATCGACGTATTCAGCTCAGGCGTAGGCTCTACGTCATAGCTGTATACAGTGTTACAATCGAAGTATTTAGCTCAGGCGTAGGCTATACGTCATAGCTGTATACAGTGTTACAATCGAGGTATTCAGCTCATGCGTAGGCTCTACGTCATAGCTGTATACAGTGTTACAATCGACGTATTCAGCTCAGGCGTAGGCTCTACGTCATAGCTGTATACAGTGTAACAATCGACGTATTCAGCTCAGGCGTAGGCTATACGTCATAGCTGTATACAGTGTTTACAATCGAAGTATTTAGCTCAGGCGTAGTCTATACGTCATAGCTGTATATGGTGTTACAGTCGATGTATTTAGCTCAGGCGTAGGATATACGTCATAGCTGTTAACGGTGTTACAGTCGATGTATTTAGCTCAGGCGTAGGATATACGTCATAGCTATATACGGT
Source organism: Ruditapes philippinarum (assembly GCF_026571515.1). Taxonomy (NCBI): domain Eukaryota; kingdom Metazoa; phylum Mollusca; class Bivalvia; order Venerida; family Veneridae; genus Ruditapes; species Ruditapes philippinarum. Next base: position 141,758 of record NW_026851906.1, on the reverse strand, counting down.
GTTACAGTCGACGTATTTAGCTCAGGCGTAGGCTATACGTCATAGCTGTTTACGGTGTTACAGTCGACGTATTTAACTCAGGCGTAGGATATACGTCATAGCTGTTAACGGTGTTACAATCGATGTTTTTAGCTCATGCGTAGGCTAAACGTCATAGCTATATACGGTGTTACAGTCGACGTATTTAGCTCGGGCGTAGGCTATACGTCATAGCTGTTTACGGTGTTACAGTCGACGTATTAAGCTCAGGCGTAGGATATACGTCATAGCTATATACGATGTTACAGTCGACGTATTTAGCTCAGGCGTAGGCTATACGTCATAGCTGTTTACGGTGTTACAGTCGACGTTTTTAGCTCAGGCGTAGGATATACGTCATAGCTGTATACGGTACATCACTACATTCATTATTGAACACTTGTGTAGTTTATTTTGTGTAATATGACTCGCCCATCTTCAAATGTAGAAATTAAAAGGATTTCAATGTATTAAAATGCTGAATTGAACAGCCAACAAATAACGAGTTTGACACTGGTTTTTCCAAAATTTTTAGATCAAAATGTACTGTATATAAGTGCAAGACTGTAATTTCCGTTTTGGACTTTATTTGCATACTGGCGCCTTAAGACGGGCGTGACTTTGAGTGACGTCGTGCTCGACTAAAACAATAATTGTCTTGAATTGTTTTATTTAGCGACGAAAATATGAGATTACGCAGTAACATGCTGCATAATTATATGTAATATTCCTAGTATGTTGCATTCATCATCCTCGTACGTGCAATGTCCCACGCGCTCTTGGGCGCATGCTCACTATGTCAACTTGCAATTCTTACGTTTTGTTCATCACGCACGCAAATTGTATTAAATATAATACAAAGATATAAAAAATTAGTTTTTAATGTTTTTCCGCAATCTTTCAACGGTTATAACTTTCGGGATTGTTATATAGATAAAAAGAAGTACCATTAGGGCGGAACGATATTTCTGTTCTTCTATTTTTGACGGTTTTTGTCATTCTTTGCAACAGCTGGACGGTAAATATCAATTTGTAATAGCAATGCACCGATTTTTCAGAAGTGCAAGTCTTTTAAGTAACTTAGATAAACAGATAGGCACGTTATTGTCCTGTTTACTACAAACACCATTTATTTAACGGAAAAGGGACACCTCCGAACAAATTGTTGATTGTTCATTTTTTTTTTCTGAATGATCGACCTCTTTATAAAGTAAAATGAAGCAAACACATTTTCACTTCTGTGCTCACGACCAAATATTATTTCATTTTTTGCTTTTTCGCTTAACCAACATTTTCAAATTTGCTTTTTAGAAGAAGTTATCAATATGCTAATTATGTCGGTCGCTTACAAGTATATCTCGGTTAATTTGTTGACATCTATCCAAATTGAAAAAAGGAGGTACTATTACATACACAATATAAAGAAAATCTACATTTTTAGTATGACATCGTTTTTTCGTGTGTATGTATACGGTATACAAATAGGACCATAACGCTTAGGAAATGAATATCGACAATCAGTTGCATGAAAGTCACAAGGTTGATGCTGAATGAGGTATTTAACCGCCTTTTATAAATAGTTCTAAAACAACGTGGAAACTAAAACAACGTAGGAACTAAAACAACGTGGAAACTAAAACAACGTGGAAACTGAACAATCTCTGCTGTCTTACGGTCTTAAAATAACGGTATCTGCAGATTTTGCGATCTGTGCGTACATAATGTAACAAGCTCTACTTGCTAACGACATTACTTTTAAGTCATTGCTTTTTGCTACGGTCAATCACTGCAGGACTGCAAACTTTATTTAAGCAATCCTTGCGTGCTTAAATAAGCAGTCTCTGCGAATCTAATCTAGAAATCTCTGTCGTCTTAATTTGGCAATATCTGCGCGCTTAAGTAAACGAACTTTTTTTTGACAATTCCTGTGGACTTAAATTGGCAATATAGATGTATGTGCTTAAATTGGCAATCACTGTGTGCTTATTTTGGTAATATATGCCCCCTTCATTCAGCATCATCTGCAGACTTACTATAATCTAAAATGCTGAGATAAGTTTTTCTGTGGACTTAATTTGGCAATATAGATCTATGTGCTTAAATTGGCAATGACTGTGTGCTTATTTTGGCAATATATGCTCCCTTCATTCAGCATCATCTGCATACTTACTATAATCTAAAACGCTGAGATAAGTTTTTTTTTTTTAATTGACTATAATAATTTTTAACATCAGTAACAAGATAAATCAAATCCACATTGCCACCACATTTAATCGGTTACTTTCATTCCAAACTTATTGTTTGAGAACCATATGTTTGCTTATGTAGTGTCATCTTCAGGAGTGCATTACATGTACATGTATTATGTACAAAGCGAAAAGTTATGTATCATTACAAAGAAATGATATTTATGTATTCACGTCCTACGTAAGTAAAAACCGTCTGTAACCTCATTATTTTTAAAAATAACCATATTTTGGTAGACGATGATCTATTTTCGTTACGAAACCGTGTCATACAGAGTTTACCCTGAATACATTATCGGAATATCAAACAAATAATGACTGTATTTCTTTGACCCAGGGTATCAGTTAAGACAACTGAGATGCCGGTTTCCTGTTTACTGAAATATGATAATCAAAGCACAGAAGGCGCTGAATTTGTTTGGGTCTCAGAATGTCAGAGAGGTGAAGGTTGTGAGATTATAAACCAATTTGTTTTTGTATAGTGCCACCAATGCTGTTTTAACTGTAGTAAATTTGCTATAAGACTAGTTGTAACTCTAATATTCAATTCAATGTTTATTTGACTTAAACAATTTAAAACAAATGAATTTCCTTAATTGGGATTCGAACTCCAGACCTCTCGCTTCCTAAGCGAGCGTGTAAACCCCTTGACCACGGTGAATTTATACATGTATGTTAACGGCTTGAAGAAAACCACATTATTCTAAATTAGGGTTTGTAACCCTTATTAACTTCGATATATTTTGTTCGCGCTAAACCTGTTAAACACTGATGTAAATCATCATGAAGCTTAATATAAGCATGTATATCTATAAAGAATAACACAATATTAGAAATCTTCGACCATTCGGGAACTATTTTTTCCCCGAGAAAGCTTGAAAATTAATGCACCTGTCATTTGACAATCTTTACGCAGTGATCTCCCCTTAATTTTTCGGCGTTAGTGTTCATATAAAGGGAAGTAACCGCTCCGAGGAGTTTGGACTACTTTCGGTTTTTGCAAATAAGCACATCAGGGTCTGAAATTTCGCTACCATTATTTGTTTGGTCTGACGACCCAAACAAATAAAAACAATCGCAACTTCTCGGTCCTTTTCGTCAAACATCTAGCTGAGAGGTTCCGATTGATGATAAAATTCTATAAATCAAAGTACTAAAATTCAGGTACCAACCTGTTCAGACGGCATGGCTGTACGGGCTGGCTTGGCATGAAAGGTTAATAGCCTCCGGTTCTACAGGAAAAATGATTAACAAAAATATCAAATGAGTGTACAAGTGAAAACGCATAAGCTAAAATTGTTAAATTAATGTACATTTAGTTCTAGCTTCCAAACTTTATAAGCCGCTTTTTAACTGTTTTGTTTTTCATCTGATGTGGCATGTTATGTACGCTGAAAACCTTAAACCTATCTCCATTGTATATAGTGTAAGGAAATCTCAAGTTTATTTTTCCTCGGGTGAGAGAATAGATAACACACTCGGCTGAGCTACACTATTAGAATATATAAAATTATGCTTATTTATATACAGAATTTAAATTTTTAAATAGCCCATTTTACACATTTGTACTTTATATTCGATATACCTCGTCATTTTCCATTTGCTTTATCCTGACGGCATCAGGTAAAAGCTTTTTTTCGGTATGCTTCAGAATGATTTGACCTTCACCTTCCGCGTACCTTCTCCACGACGAGCATGCCTTGGGAGGGGTTTGGAGAAGAAGGCAGATTATGCCCTCATGAAACATTAGAAACAAGCGATGAGTTTCCTAGATTCTTTAATTGCTCCGGACCACGTCGAGGCTATACACGGAAACAATCGTTATCAATAATAACGTTTCTTATCCGAAGTTTGGCGGAAAGGGCCGAGAAGATGCGATTGACACATGTGGCGGACTCGTCTGCCGGAATATACCGAACTTATATTAAACATCAGAACCATTTGATTTGATGTCTTACCTTTTCGCAATGAACGACTTAATGGACTTGATAAAATATTACAGCCCCAGATATAATCAAGTTGTGTTCACCATGTCAAGGTAAAAAATGTGGTACGTCAGGTAGATAATACGGCATGTTAAGATAACTTTGACACTTGATTGACAAGTTACATACGGACAGGTAAACATACAGTGGTGCCGACAAGTCTTACTTTTCGAGCAAGACAGGCCAAAAGGTGAACCTGGATGAAGCTATATATTTTAAGGTCAATTGTCGTTCATATCTGGAACATATCCAGTTCATATGTAAAAAAAAAGAGATTTCCAATATGACGTCAAAACGAACACAGTTACATAAAGTATTATACACAGCTTGTGTGATAGAGCAGTCCCTGTTTCAACGTGTATCGGCTGTTTTATCAAACAATGCCATGGTAATTGTTACTGCTTATTCCTAAAAAACGAATTATTTATTAAAAAAACAGCAACTCGTGTGATATACCGAATTATTTCACATATTTTAAATGTAACCAAGAAACTTAGCTCATTTGATCCAATTTTATCCATTTTATCTCGTTTTCATTTCCCGAGTCCAAATAAACCCATATTGTACTCCATCTAGCCTCGTTTTCATTTCCCTAATAAAATTTTGTATATGAAATCCATTTAGCCTTGTTTTAATTTTCCAAGTAAAAATCCATATCAAATATATACTGTAAAGTAAGATACATGTAGTTGGTGTCAAAATATCAAAAATTGTTAGTGTGTAATAAAGAAATCATTATACATATTTGAATACAATAATGGTTCTATTGTACTTTTAATTAAACATCTGCGAAACTTATATTGTACACGATTAGCACTTTGTCCGATATAGATTTGAGCACTGTGTATTCGTCCAATAGAATTCAGTATTGTACTCCTCAATGTATAATAACCTCATAATTGACTCAGAATAACTATAATTCACTGGTAGAAAATTGACAATGGTCATTTTAATGAATTTCATATGACTATGGTTACATCGTCTTGAATAATTATGCTGTAAAAAGGTAGTTCTAAGGTCAAAGTAAGCGGTCATTTAGTATCATTTAGTACTTGAGACTTGATGGTATACAGTATTTTTTCATATATGTAAAAATTGTTTGAAAACAAATTTTATTGTTGTAATAGATGTCCCATTCGTGTTTAAATATTAAGATAGTTTTGTGTTTACAGGGGCGTATCACGTTTGGGCCAGGATCTGACCCCCAAGCATCTGTGTTCTGTGACAATTGGAAAAAGTAAAACATAAGAGTTATTTCCCTTGAAATCAGATTATTCTCAAATAGTTCAGCTGAAGAGGATCATTCGCGATATCCAGATTTACTCATAGAATCAAAAATAAAGAAATAAAAAGTTGAAAAATCTGTAAAGTATTTAGACAGGTCATAAATAAACAGCCATCTTAAGACAAACTTGAGTATTATGTCGGGCTTAAATGCTGGTTTTGCACACACCAAGTGTACAAACTTGGGAAACCCTTTTAAACGGATTAAGTTCGTGGCATGTTTGACCTAGGTCAAATTCTGCCGACGACAAACGCCGGGGTTTCATTTTTAATTTGAATCCATGTTTAAACGAAATTTAAACCGTATCCAGAAAAAGGTACAGGCTCGCACACAAAGACTCGCAACATGACCCATCTATTAAATTCCCTGCCGTACACATGTTGTTCAGGGTCACCCATGCCTTTCATTAACCAATGTTCGACTATCGATATATAGATATATTGTTATATTGTTTAGGAACCTTTAAAGGCCTTAATCAAATAAGCGTAATGGCTTTAAGTAAAATTCACGTGCCCAGTCGTGCGAAAAGGCATCTAAGCAGTATCATTGGTCATTATATACAGCTATAAGCAAATAATATTTCTAAAACTGTACATTTATGCTGTTTTCATATCATAATGGTATAAAAAATCTTCTACCAATTACGAACAGTCAGCTATAACTATAACACATAATACCCAACATTTTATCAGGGACGATGACAGTGCGTCCAATAGAAATAATATCACCCAGTCTAAGGGTAACCGAGTCTTAACGAAAAATACCAAATATCATATCATGGACTGAAAATATTTTTACAAAATGTTTCATACCATTTGATATAAAGATAATTTGTTCACTCTCTTTTTGCAGGATAATCAATTTTACTTCGCAAAATGAACTAGAATGTAAAAGAAGAAAGAAGATTAAATCGGAATAGGATGGCGCCAAATAACAGTTCTCAATTTATTTTTTGAGTAAATTTCTTGATAATCTTTTTCATATTTTTTCCCGTTTTGGTTCGATTTTGAATTTTTATGTATTCAGGCCTTGGCACCGCAAGTATAGTGGAGTTCCTTTCATACAATCGAAACTCCTCGGATTTCCTCCTAATCCGAAGTTTGACGGAAATGGCCGAGATATGTTCGTAAACACACAAAAAAGCTAAGATTGAAGCTAAACAAAAAATGTTGACCTTGGAAGTGCACAGAGGATTTGCTAAATGCATGTACTTGTTAACTCACGTCAACAAAATGCACCGAATGAATATGTAAATTAGTCACAGCAACGTAGCTATCTGTTTATACAATTAATTCCCTACCTTATGCTTAATTCTCGAGAAATTATATCATGTTAACGTGATGAATTGTACGTTATAAATTGTTTTCGGTGATAAATTATCGTCAAGAAGTTAGGAAAAGCCTGCACGTCAATCTTCGTAATCTGATTACCCACGCAATTATATAATTGTTTTTAAATATATAAACTATGACATAGTTTCATTGGGCCCCGTGGGGGTGGGGGTAGGGCTTGGTCCCACGCCGATGACCTGTGATATTCAGGGTTTTGTGATAATGCCAATGTCTAATAGTAATATAATAGGTTTGCAGATCAGAAAATAGTATTTACTTATCTCTACCTTTATCTTTTACTTACATGCTGATTTCAGTGTTTTTCTAAAGACAGCTCCTGCAAAAGAATGTGGAAATTTGAAAACCTATGGCTGAAAATTACATAAAGGTCGCCTAAATTAGGAAGATATATAATAACTTTCTGCTCTTTTGATAATGTTGCTGTTCCGGTGAACAACACTGTAAAAATGTCTTTCAATTAAACTTTTTTTCTGAAAAAGGCTAATCGCTAGCTTCAGAGATTTAGATAATAAAGCTGGTTACATTTTAATGATTTAAACCAGCCTGCTGGTCATTAATTTTAAAGGAACTCCACTAAGGTCAAAAAGCCTAAAACCATAAAATTTAAATTTCTTGCATATACAGTAGACCAGTTGGGACACTTAAAACAGATAGATATGCAGAAGATTATTAAGAAAAATACTCAAAAATAAGTTAAAAGTAATATTTTTCGTGCTATTCTTAGCGTAATTAGAGTGAAAAGCGCTGCAACGCTATTCAGTTTTGGTTAATTTTTCACAGTTAAAATAATTATGCTTTAAAAAAAAAACAGTGAGCGAATTATTTGATTTTTTTTCACACAAGTTATTGGTCTTCGACATAATAGAACATTAATCTCCAGTCCTATGATGTTGGAGCCCCTTTAAGTAGATTTTTTATATTTTCCTGTGTGAATTAAACGTCGCAGATGTGGACAAGAACGTATTTTAAATGAATGCATCAATTCCATGAATTCTACATTAGTTCAAATACACGTGTCAAGTCAGCCGTGCGGAAAATATTACTAAAGGCATTTGCAATGGTTCAGATGTCGTAACATGTTGTTTAAATAAGTACATTCAGGTGAAACGGTTTTATATTAGGATACGGAAGTCATTGACTTTATATTAAAAAAAGAAATACGTTCACACATGTGATCTGCAACGAAATACCGGTGAGCAGTTGAGTGCAGTGTCAAGGTCTTGAAATCTTGTATTTTGTTTCTATAAACGGGATCTTTCAAGCAGAAATCTTCTGGTTAGAACATTGCACCATACAGTATGTATACATATAAAAATCTGTTTTCTCGAAGAATTGATTAGATATAAAAATTGCATCTTCTACATATGTTGCATAAGAATGAGTGTGTTGGTGGTGGTGTTGTTGTTGTTGTTGTTGTTGTTAACCTTGTGTAAATGACAATTGACATTGTTTTCCTTGTTGGCGACATGATACGTTTCTTATATCGATGCCGGTATGGAAATAGTTCAAAATTTCTTTGATGAGATCATTGTACGGATAGGCATTTGTGTTGATCACTTTTTTATTTTTTGGATTATGTCATTAGTACCTTCAAACTTTGATGAAGAAAGAAGCGATGGGTGCCGTTTGCTTCTGTAAACGCGGGTTCAATTAATTAAGAAGTAAAACTGATTTACAAAGGGGAACGGCCATGCAGGATTCCGCGTGTGCGGTAAAATAATCAGAGATGCACCAAAAAATCACAGCAAACATGTTCCACCCTGACCTTGTCCTGAAACAAGAACATCAACAGATTTATTGTAAATACGGGAAATATATGTGGCTTATAACAGCGCTTTTTTATTTTTTGCGTGCAATAATTACATGACAAATACCTTAAAGTACATGCATGTACATTTGCAGTAATGACGCGTCTTGAGAACTTAACCACCATGCATATTTTATATTAAACAGCTTATCCCTATACTCCTATATTTTTAAATGTGTCCTGCTTTCTCCTAGAAATCGGGTATTGTTTGATTAAGGGCTTGCAATGTCAAGATGATGAGCCAGGCTGCAATTTCGAGTACAGTAGGCTGGTCAGCGTATATACTGGTCCGCGAATGTCGTTGTGCAATGGCAGCACTTGTCTTACTCTAATGTATTAAATGAGGAGAAAGAACGTGTGTGACCATAGCTACATGTAAAATTAAGAATAATCTCAAGACATATACAACTATTTTATAGGAGTCCTTGTTGTTTTTCGTGTCAAGATGTTTGAAAACTCACCTGCCTATCAATTGTATGAAATCTATTATATGCACTTTAAAACCAAATATTCTGGCGAAAAGGATATTGGATCTACTTTGATGCAAATCCCTTGTCCAGAAAAACAAAGAAAATATATATGTATTAAAAAAACACACAACAAAACAAACAGATTTTCATCTTAAAGGGACTCTACTGCGGGTTTTTGACATGATAGGACTGGTCCAGTTATTTGCGTGCACATTTTTAGCTCATTTCCTCTCTCCGTTATTCCAGAATAGACATTTTTATAGTGCAAAATGCCCCCACAAAATACAGTGTTGCAACGCTTTTCGCTCAAAAACCGGCTAAGAATTTTACAAAAAAAAAATTAATTTCAAATTTAATTCAGAGTATATTTCTTGGTTATCCTTTGCAGATTTTTCCATTCAATAATATATTTTTGGGCATTTGGAGTTCCGTTCCTCTGTCACGTTTTTATCGTAAGATAAGGTTATTCAGTTCATTAACGATAACACCACAATTATTCAGTTAAATAACAAACATGACCATTTTCATGAAATTTTCTGTCGTTTGGTCAGGTACATCCGGAATGAAAATTCACAACGTGGCGTATACACTTGCAAGGTCACTGCTTGCACGAGCACAACGTGCACGTAACTCATTAATCAGAGACAATTAGATTACAGATTACTGATATCTATAGTCAGAGATAACATATCATACATGGCATGCTATCTACATCTGTGATATTGCTTTCGCATTAGGTTGTCCATGTTTTTATTTTATTTTTATTTTTCTGTGTGGGGTTTGTAAAATAAATTCTTAATAGACTATACCGAAAACGCTTCCATACAGTATTATCCTGACTCATTAACTAGTAATACATGGTTACTCCCCTTGACAAATCTATTTTCGCTATCCGAGCTAATCGACCTAGTTTCCCTTCAAAAATCACTTTTTCCTGCAAACAAAAGTATTTCATGAGTGGAAACATCAATGCAAAAAGGGCTACTTTACAATCAAAATGTTTTTCATATTGAAAATTTCCATGACATGCTGTACTTTTGCAGATATTAACCCTTTTACAGCTATTTCTTTGTTACGAAATAAATCCCGGCAGCTATAATTAGGCTAATGCTATGTGTATTCAAATGACATCACCTAGCTTTAAGCCAATCAAATTGCTGCATTGCCCTCACTCCCTCGAAAAGTTGAAAGGTCACGGCTATAGAATCAGCTGTTTGCGGCGAGTTTGTAGAAAAGATGGTGGTGGGACAGGAAATTGACAAGCTAAATCTTCAAAATTTGGAATTAAATCTTAACTAAAAAGAATTAAAAGGATTAACATTAAAGGTATTATATATTTATTTATCATATAATGTAAAAATATTATTTCTAAAACACTGAGGAGACGTGAATTTTGTCAAAAAATAAGGAAAAAAATGGGAATTTTTGATGTCCAATAACAAGTCCATTTTTCATGTTGATCTGCGAAGAACTTAGCACAGGTGATCACGAAATATTGATATCAAAAATTGCATATTAAAAGTATAAACTTCTATTTCTCAGCGAAAAATATTTATGTTTTATTAAAAAGTTTAATGCAACATTGTTGCATACGATGCATATTTTATTTAACGGATTGCACTAGATCTAATCGTGCACAAGTAGTGTCGTAACTAATAAAATGATAATTAAAAAGTCGGAAGTGAAATATTAAAATTTAATAAGAAAATGATCGTACTATTTTTTAAACTGAAATATATAAATTTAAGCCCAATAGAATTATTTGCTGTTCAATAGGAAACCAGAATTTATTTTATCAGTGATTTGATAAAATATTAAAAAATCCATATTTAACTATATTTTCTTTAATGATTTAGATAATGAATATCAAGTGTTTAATTTTCCTCCATTTATTTCCATGCTCACAAACTAACCACTAAAGTGGTGACAAATGAATATGGAAATAAATTGAAAATAGATGTACTACTACAGGATTTTTACTTAACAGCTTCAGAGATGGGTCACAACTACACAGATCATTAAATGATAATCTGATTACATCTACATCTAAATCATACTGATTATAATCACTTCCAAAATTTGTAGGCCTAAATTAATTCTTCCTGTATTTATTAAAACAGATCTGAAAAACACCTCAACAAATCACTTTTTTCTTGAAAGAATGATCCAATGATCAGCAAATCCTCTCTTCTCTTTTAGCACTGAGTCTGACACTACATAAGGAAGAAAATTGTAATAACATCCTTGAAAAACAGCCTCAGGCTAAACAGTAGGCAGTGATTACAGAATATAGGCTATTAAAAATTCATAAATAGATCAAAGATGACTAAACGCGGGTATTGTGAGATTTTCTATCAGCCGTTTTTAGTTATTATTCGCACTGCTAGAAACTTCCCTAAAACTTATACACTTTCAATATTTTGTGAAGAAAAATAATGTTTTGACCAGGCTGTTGCAAATGTATTTGGCCCTGGCTGTCAATCCCTCTATGCCTACATAGAAATAAGAGAGAAAAATTAAGTTGATATAACACAGAAAGTGTGTGGAAAGAAGAGGGGGACCACCTTTATATAGTTGTTCATCTATTGAATAGTAAAATTTAGTGTAAAATTACTGCTTTGTAGCAGCCCACTTTCAAGAAAGGATTCATTTTTACCATTTCTACAAGTGATGATGATGTATTATTGCTTTTCTTATTTTGAATATGTTACTTAATCTAATATATTATAAACACTTAAATTTTATTCCCCAAAACCCTAATTGTAAATTAAATTTGTTAATTAGGAAGGGGGATAGAGGAGTGATTATTCTCCAGGTAGAGGGTGTGTGGGGGAGGGGGATGCCACCTGATTTCATCTTACTTTATGGCCTAGCAATACTATTAAGACTTAATATGAATTTCTTACACAATGTTCATGTTTATCTATTTAATACTAAAAAGTAAAATATTTGAGAGAAAAAAGTGAGAATTTTATGCTCAGTTTTAAATACTTAGTGGGAATACCAACACTTGATAATTTTTTTAAAAATTAACTAAAATATGACATTATTTCTTCATCCTTTACCCTTTGCCTACTGACAGCATCTTTGAAGTCACTGTTTACTATTCTGTCAGTACATATTTTGAACATTTCCCTAAAAGTGATGAATGGTTTTGTTCCGATTGAGAGGTAGGACCAGTTTATCTAAGATCTTTGGGTGATATTGGGGTTAAATTAATACAGACATTCTCTTTTTGTCTGATGAAACTATGGCTTGAATGGTTGGCAAAGAACTATATTTATACAACTTTTAAAATAGTTCCTTGTCATCAGATCTCTATGTGGAAATCCTCCAAATAATAAGTAAATAGGGAGTGTTGTAAAATTTTTTCAAATTTTCCAAAAAATTCTTAAAAATTAATCAAAATTTACAGAATATTTTAGAATAGAATTTATTTACTCTCTAGAAAAATGGCTTTAGGAATTTTAGTTAAGTTGATCTATTTTTTATTCATAATTATTATTTTATATATTTAACTTACACTTAAAAGAGGTTATTTGATACATGTATATATGTTATAAGTACTAAAAGAAGCAATATTTTATGTATACCATGACCTAAAAGTGGTCATAATCTATAGTAATAAGTATTATCTATAGATATAAAGGCTATAAAAGATGATAGGATCATTATAGTGTATTTATAAGGTTGACTTAATCAGAGTTGAAATCAAAAGTGTAAAAAAAGAGATTATGTGAAAATTGACCTTGGGTTTTCATAACTTGACAACATATTTTTTTCTATATTTAATGCTTATCCAATTTTCTACCCGTCTCGTGCAATAAAGAACTTTCTAGATATCGAAAATCCAATACTGGTACAACTAAAAAAAATATGATGCAATCAAAGGTGCTTTTTTTTGGAAATGTGTGTTGAAGAATCTATATATTCTATATATTTTCTATTAACTTGCATCTATAGGTTTTTAAGATATCTTTTGTCTTTTAGTCATATTACTATAATTAGTAGTTTAGTCTCACGCATTTTGCTCTTTTTAATCTGAACTTGTTTTTGGCTACTGGGGGATATGAGCCCAGACCCCAAAAATAGAGAAAAAAAGCCTGAGTTACAGTACTGACATTGGACTTAAAATTGTCAGCAATGTTTTGTAAAAATTTGTAAGCATTGTTCATTAAGGAAAGTTTTAAGAACAGTGACTTATTTCGTCACAAATAAATTGTTGTTGTGAAAATTTAGAATATTTAGATCTTTTAAAAGGGCAGGACATTTCACTCATGGAAAGACCTTGAGTTTTGTTGTGGCATCAGTGTCTATTCTAGGAATTCAAAAATAGGGGTGATTTTCCCCCCTCTATTTCATAAAAGGGGGCGATTTTCAAAATCAAGGGGTGCCAATATAAACTGCCAATGTTAAATCGTCTGCATTAAGTTTACACTGAGGCGTTCAACCGATGAAATATTTAAAACGAAAATATTCATTTAAGGCAGCAGAAGTTGTCCTCCCTTAATTTATGAACGAAAACAAATTATTATAGAACTGTCGCGATTGATTATCAAGGGATTGACAATACAAACAATCGACCTATCTTTTACATCTAGATCGTAGCCAAGCTAGGATTTCTTGATTATTTACTACACTAAAATATGGCGCCCAACTGTCAGACCTAGCACACTAGTTCCGGTTGGTACGAAACATTCCGTTAATTTCCGTCAATTCATGTAACCAGTACCATACGGTACTAAATTATTATAATTAGCTTACAGTTACCTCCCTTCAGTTTCCGGTGTAAATGTAAACAAAAGCGAGATGGAATTATGCTTGCGAGGGATCACTGTTTCCAGAATTTTTTTACGATTTTTTAAACTTTTTTATAGATGCGCGATTTTCACGCACATGATTTTGAATTGTGCGCAATCTTTGAAATATTAGCGTGAATCGCGCAATCGCGCGTCCTAGAATAGACACTGGGCATTATTCATTATTCTGTATAATACCAAAGTGGCTATAATGCCACTGCTGATATATTTATTTCCTGAATTATAAGATCATAGTTCATATTTTGTTTTCATGACTCAATTTTCTCACATGTGATTTAATTATATATAAAACCACAAAAGAGAATCTCAGTGAATGTTGTGTTTGACATCATGCACTTATTAATTTAGAATGGAAACACTTGTGACCAATGACCAAAAAACATTTCACTGCTGATAAAACACACAAGTTGACAAATTTGCGGCAAATTTAACCAGTCCTTCTTCATGATTTTTCTATTTCATGAACATTTATGGAAAAATTATCAAATTAACATGTGGAACTAACAATTCTGTGACAGTAAATCTGGACAAAACCATTCATGTTTAGAGAAAATTTCTAAATATTATATGTACTGACTAAATAGCAGTGCGAGTTTGTGCAGTTGCCTCCAGCAGCTAGGTTAAAGGTTTAAGTCTGTCTGCAACCTGCAGCTAGCCACTAAATGTGGGGAAGTGACTTAAATGTGGGGAAGTTGTTAATTATATATAACTTGGTTTGTTGTTTTCAGAAAGAATTTGCATATTGACTAAAAATGGGTCAATCATTATAAGAAGGTATATTATATTAAGTACTTGAAACAAATCTGTTCTACTAAGTGTTTCCTTCATAAGTACTTAGAGTAAACAACTTAAGATTGCCAACCAGTGATAAAATGCACTCTTAGAAAAAAGTATGAGCCATAGCTGCAGAATAGAAATACAAACTTAACTATGTGCCAGGGCTATGTTAACCCATTTCTTATAAGTGTAACTGTTTTTACCGCAGTATATTCTCTCGCATGTAGTGCATCTATGGTACATTAATGTCATGTTACTTCTGGTATAAATATATACTTGCTTTCACCGAGATATCAGAGTAACATACTTCTTCATTTTTTACACAGCAGAAATTTAGATAAGTATTTCTTGGAGAAGCAAAAAATAACCTGTACGCATATTCTACATAATTGCTGTGAAGACTCTTTTTATGATTTATGATTTACTGAAAAGCAGCAATTTCAGAAATGAATTGAAGCTAAAAAGGTTCATTAAGAATAATTTTATAAGTGAATAAGTTGATCTTAATGCAGCAATCACTAAGAGTTACCTCCTTAATCCTCAAACCCCCCATCCCCACCCAGTGGGATTAGAGAAAATGAACCATGGGGAAATGAACCTCCACCCTGACTGCCCTAATTTAGTTTTTCTCACTCACGTTTTACCTATAGGCCTGCTTTAACCAAATAGGTGCTTATTACCTATCTAAGGACGTACATGTTGTACAAAAAATCAGTCCAAAGCTAAATCAATCGGTCCCAATATGAAACATTTCCAAAAAATTTTGGGGGAGAGGGGGGGGGATTAATTTCCATTCAAAATAGTACTTATGCCAGCAATAAATAGAAATGAAACTGACAGTAACATACTTATGAATAGGCCAACCCTTTTCTCTGAAAATGACAGGGGGGAAAAACATGACACATAAATTTGTTAATTTCTCTTTCAGTGTGTTACTGACAATTAAGTACATTTATAGATAGAATCTTTATTGTTTATAATATATAAATATGCACAACAAACACAGATACTTCAGTTGAAATGAGAATCCTGTTATGATTTTATTACGACTTTATTTTAAAAAAGATAACTGAACTTGAGTGAAACATGTATTTTCTACTTTCCTGACATAAACTATAGACCAGTCACCATGGCATTGCTTCATTTTCATTTGAGGGAAAATATTCAGCAATTAAATCATGTCTTAAGGTTATAACATGTCCTTAAACATTGGAAAGAGGCTATTTAACTCAATCTTTGTAACCCTTTGGTACTGATTCCGCTGAATAACATACTTCCATGGCTTTAAGTCTTTGCCACCCTAAGCATAGAGTCCGACCAGCCTACAGGCACATCCATGTTTAATGCAGTTGGTTTAGAAAAAATTTATTTATAGAATGGACAATTTTTTAATGGACTGTACCAAGTTCTAAGCAGGGCAAATCCATTACACAAATTCAGCAGGTAATTTAAGGGTTCACTTAAAGAAATAGTGTCACAAATTTGGTAAATATGGAAATTTTTTAAGTGGGTAATATCTGGGACAGTTAGTGGGTACCAGGATTTTGACATTTTCCAAGTTAACAGCTTCTTGTATTTTATATTTATTAATATATTTAAACTTTTTTTTTGACATTTCAATTGGCGCCAGTTGCAGCATTGACTGAGTGTGTGAAGTATTGTTGTTAAATGTGGACTTTCCACTGAATTCCAAACCCGTTTTTGCTGTATTTGTCAAGTGTTGATAGAAGA
This sequence comes from Ruditapes philippinarum, assembly GCF_026571515.1. Taxonomy (NCBI): domain Eukaryota; kingdom Metazoa; phylum Mollusca; class Bivalvia; order Venerida; family Veneridae; genus Ruditapes; species Ruditapes philippinarum. The sequence goes on along the minus strand of NW_026851906.1, from coordinate 125,267 downwards.
GCGATCATAATGTCACATGAGGACTGTCACATATGGTATACGATGCCACTTTGTGGTAGTTGTGAACCTAAATACAGAAAATTTTGATAACATAAGTTGAATAATGGGACCACTTCAGTTTAGACCAAGGTTCAATTTGTTGAAGTATTAACACTTTTATGTTGATATATATTTTGAAAGATTAATATATCTAGTTAATATCAAATAGGTTTCGTTAATATCAAATAGGTTTTGGATTTTTTGAGAAGATTGGAACTATGGGAGTGAAATTCATTTTATAAAAAATAATAAAAAATAATCATGAAGAGTTTGATGCCGGAAATATGCACAAGTACGATTGCGGGTGTGAAGTACGGTTTTTAGCTTTCTTTATTTCTCATACAGTTACTAAAGTTTAATGAAAAAGATAAATATTTTGTCAAATTTCTTATCTTAACTGTTATTACAAATATTAGGTATCTTAACTGTTATGTATTTTCATTGTTACAAATAATAGGTATGGAAATTTTAGAGTACACAAATGCTCAAAGATTCTTTGACCTATAGATATATTTTATTTTTATAGAGAATCTGCAGTTCAAGTGATTTAATTTGGTTTAAGTACACTTGTCAATTTTGAAATTTTTTTGAGATTTACGAAGGCAGTTGGTTTTAAATAATACAAGAAACATTTGATAAGCTGAACGATCCTATTTGAATAAATTTGGAATGATTACAAGTTAAATGAGTTGGGTTTAATTTCTGAACTATTTTGTTATATATATTTAAGTTCGAAAAAAAAAATCCTTTTAAATCTTTGTAAATTCCGTAATCTATTTAAAGATAAGACGTCTGTTTGTAACACTTCTTGTGTGATTAAACAAAAGACGAACATTATGTATAAGTCCTTGTGATCACGCGGACGTTAAATGGTGTTGTATTCAGGTTTTCTGTACATAATAATAGCAAGGTTTGTCAACCACGCTTGTCAGGAGTGAATAACTGGTCTGTATTACATATTTTATACAGCAATGATTTGGCGTGTACAGTGTATATGACGACCTATTTAAAGGAGGACGTTGTACATGTGTGGCTGTTGTATTTAGGTCGGCACTATTTATGGCTACAGATTTAGATGTCTCTAGCATTAAGTTTCACCTGAGGGGCGAATATGTTACACTCGTCTTAAGTGTAATTGTATTAATGTATGAAAGTCTAAAGGACCTCAGATATATGTGACTTTGAAGTCTTAAACTAGTTCTTGTTCTAAAATGAAGACAATTCATACTACTATACACAATTATGTTACAATTTGTAATGTCATATTTTGGTAGTTACATAATGTTTCAATATCCCTTTGTTGGAAAACTCTTTAAAAAAAAGTTGAAATATATAGGAAACCTTGATACTTAAGTATGAACTGCGATCAAAATGGCTCAGAAGTACTGTACCATCTTGATCTGCCCTCCAGTTGCATGGGTAGATTTAAGTCGCTGCTAGGTGGCGAGGAGTAAAGATCTAGGCCGCTTCAACCTTGGTGGTTTTTTTTTTAAACGCTTAAATCTGTTTATTTGATGAGACTGTATTTAAGAAAAGCATAGTGACTTACATTGATATAGAAAGACAAGAAAATCATGGTGTTATTAGAAATATTGTTTAAGAGAAACAATTAATCCAAGAAATATAATTTCACCTATTGTAAGCTCACTTATTTTTTCGCTTAGATCTTTCTGTGTCAACAAACCTTGAACTTATTCTGCCCCAACATACAGTGTTTACACAAAATGATGTTTGTTCGCTCTAGTTTTAAGCAATAATTTGTATAATAAATCAAGCAGGTCTCATTTTTTCCCCATTTTTAGATAATTAGCTTTTTCATTTTGTCGGTTTTGTATTTAATTGGTTTTAAAACTCAGGTGAGTATGACTTTTGAAGGTTGAAATAGTCCTGTTTATTTTAAATTTTAATGTTATTTTAAACTAAAGCAAGATCAACTTTTCTCATCTTTTTACATCTTAAGAAGAAAAAGAATATGTAAAATAATGATAACTGCTATTGCGTACAACTGAATCTTCAATTTTCTGGCCTGATTAGGAACAGTTGTTTTAAAGGTCTTAGAAGGCCTTCAACCGCTCCTCCCCCACCCCCCCCCCCACTGCCCACCCACCCTAAGAATAAATTTATATAGTGACACATAATGTTCTTCCTTTGTGCATCTTTCACGGCTTTTATGGACATCAAAAGCTTTTATGGACTCTAAAAGCATTTTAAATGTGCTTTAAATTTTGCTTTCCTTATTTAATTTTTTGTGCAATTTAGAAATTAATTTGTAATTATTTGTTTGGGTCGTCAGACCAAACAAATAATGGAAGCGAAATTTCAGAGTCTAATGTTGTTAATTGCAAATGCCGAAAGTAGTCCACTTTTTTGAAGCGGTTACTTCCCTTTTCTATGAACACTAAAGCCGAAAAATTCAGGGGAGATCACTGCGTAAAGATGGTCAAAGACAGGCGCATCAATTTTCAAGCAAAGTAATTCCCGAATGGTCAAAGATTTCTAATATTGTTTTATTGTATTTTCTGATCGAAAATAACTAAATACAAAGCGGACATTCAATCTCTGACACAGAAGTTTACAACAAACCTAACAACAAGTAGTTCTCAAAACAGCTTAAAACTAGCGATTTAAAAGAAAGAAATATTTTATTTTGTTACAAGTATCCAACAAATTACAACGCATTTAAAGTTAAACAATAGCGTTGGCTTATAGAATTGTCAATAAATGCACAATCACAAATTACGCGGATGAATATGATTTTATCAATGAAAATACTATTTATTACCAAATACTACACAAACCGAGTAGTGGAATATATAGATTCTACATGTCGGACTGTTTGGGCGAGAGGATTTTCGCTAAAATATTTACTTCAATTTTAAACAACAGGTTTACCCTGAACAAAATACCTCGAAATTAATAAGGATTACAAACCCGAAATGCAATGGAAGTTCTAAATTTAGAATGAGTTGATATTATTCAGACTTTCTGTATATAACTTCTCCGTGGTACAGTGGTAACGCGCTGGCGTAGGGTGTGAGAGGTCTCGAGTTCGAATCCCAGTCGAGGAAACTTTTTTTTGTTAAATTCTTTTTTTAAGTGTTTTTGTTAAGGAAGTAGCCATGATATGCAAGGATAAAGTGTGGCTGCCGTAAAAAATGAACATAAATGATTTTTTGATGCAACTCTAGTTATGCAGAATTCCGTATGTATCAAACTCTGGTGCCTTGCAAAATGATTAATTACATAAAAATAAACCTATACAGGAAAATGCATACAGATATACAGTACGATTTAGATTGCAAAGATCAGAAAATACCACAGAACTTGCAGCCCTATGATTCTTTATAAATATAAATGCTTATAGTAAGCTCCAGGATTATTTACATCTGTGTTAAACAACAGTTAAAGTCGTTACAAGCCCTTATTTAAATATAATATGGTTTTCTTCAGCCCGTTCACATATAAATTCACCGTGGCTGAAGGGTTTTCGGGCTCGCTTAGAAAGCGAGAGGTCTGGAGTTCAAATCCCAGTAAAGGTAACTCATTTTTTTTAAATTGTTAAAGTCAAATAAACATTGGATTGAATATCAGTGTTGCAATTAGTCTTATAGCCAATTTACTACAATTAAAACGCTGGAAAGCATTGGTGGCACTATACATATAATCTCACAACCTGCACCTTTCTTACATTCTGAGACCAAAACAAATTCAGCGCCTTCTGTGCTTTGATTTTATGTATTGGAAAGTAATACAGACGCCCGTTTTCCTGATCCAGTTGTTTTGTTAGTGGTTGAATGCACAAATTACTTTGGCTCTCGAAATAAGATATGGTTGAAACTGTTATTAATGTTTTCGCAAACTCAGCAGATCTGAAAATTTATTGTTAAGTTTCATAACGAAAGTTATTTTCTTTTCTGCCTATTTAGGAATTAGTGTTAATTCAGCCATGATAATCATGTACATATTGTTAAGTCATCCAGAAACCAAAATATGGTTATATTGTATTGTTGTTTGCCCGTTTGAAAACAAAAATACAATATTCATATGGTAGTAGACATGTAGGTATGTTATTTGTAGATCTCTATTTTTGTTACCGCAAGGTATTGACCTGTGTTCTTAAGATATATTATAATTTCATGTACATGTAAATAAACAGGTCTTATTTAAAGTTGAACCATTATCCTGCTAAATATGTGTAATGGTTTAGTCCAGCTTTAAATTTGGAATGGTCTATTTGAGTTTTAAGGGTTTTCAATAACAAAATATAAAAATTAAGGTACGAACAGTATAAAGCCTAAAGTGAGATGGCCTGGCTTGATCTATAGGTGCCCGATTGATAATCATGGCTACATAATTACGGTATTTATTGGGGGAAATGTTGGAAAAAAATATAATTGCTAATTTATATGACTTAAACAAAGTGAAGGCAGATTAATTCCATTCATAATACATGTATATACAAATTTATAAGGGAAAGAGTAGAAGATAATATATGTTACTTTAGAATATATTTAATTGTTATACACTACATGTACATGTATACTATAGTGAAACTAGAGATATTGATGGATCACAACAGCTGATGATTGGATATTTTATTGATTTCTTGGATTGCATTAATTTATATTAATAATTTATGATGAAAAGCTGCAACACAGATTTTTTTACAATATACTTAACTAGTTTTACTTACGTTACCCATTAGAAGTTACAGGTGTCATTGGTTCAGTCCAAAAATACTGATGATAGGCAATACAAAAGGTGTCTAATGAAAATATTGATGATACATGGATATATCTAGAATTACTTATCCATGTTTCTGATATGAAGGACAGCTCTTATTTTTATCCTTTTCCGCTTTCAATTCAAACATTTTATTGTTCATTGAAGGCATTCTAATATTGAAATTAATATTATGTTTAATCAGCGAATTAGAATTGCTTTTGTATCGATGTATTGAAATCTCTAGGCATTTACAGGAATAGTTTTTCTTTTGTTCCTGTTTTGTGTCATTACTAGTACTGTAACAAAATATATTGGCGGAACTCGGAACAGCAATAATTGTGCTGTTCAGTGATAGTTTCGCTACTAATGAGGTTACTATTTTTAGCATTATTTATACATGATGGTTATTATACATTGTACGGTAGAGATCAGTGGTCTGAAAACTGGAACAATGAAAGTCGGGATCAAATAATGATAGATTGGAAAAACAAATTTACATTTTGTGATGAAGTGTTACTAAAGGGAAAGGGTAGAAAAAAGACTTTACTGTATAAACATAATGAAAGAAGTTGTAACTGTTTTTTGTTTTTTTAAATTTGGTGTTTAGTAATTGGGAAAAATAAGTCAAATGCATTAGAATATTGAACATTTTAATGTTACAAAGTATACAAAGACGTCCTATTTATAACTGCAACAATTGCCTGACAGAGTCAGTCATTCGTCTTCATAGAATGGCATGATCATGCCAGACATATATTATACAGATTATACGCTATGTTTATTGTCCTCTTTTTTCTCTTTGCACTAAGAGTCTTTCCAGATGATCTGATATAATATTTAAAGCAAAAGGATAAGCAGTTATGTGATAATTATATACAGTAATATTTTCTATGACTTCGCTTGTCAAGACTTCTGGAAATATTATAATATTATAATACAATGTTTTCTGACTTACTTTCTTATTATATATTTCAGAATTATTAACAAGACTATGTTATGAAAATGACACAAGCAAAATTTTTTGAGTATGACGAGAAGGAGGAGTACTACGATGAGGAGGAAATTCGACCCCCACGACGACCCGGGGATGCACCAGACGGAGGATGGGGATGGGTGGTTGTGATCGGTGCGTTCATTTGCAGCATGTTCGTCGAAGGCTTGCTGTTCTCGTACCACGAGGTCGTCTCTGAACTAAGTCAATACTACCACATGCCCGAGGCATCTTTTGAGTCGGTGTTTGTCTTAATGACTGCATTCTGCTTAATTGGAGGTAAGTTGCTTGAAAATTAGTTGATCATAACAATTTTTTACCAGCAAATCATGCATAAATTTTGTTCAACATCTTATTGGACATTGTAATTTGGAGCTGTCATTATTGTCTGAAGGGTGCAGGTATTGAGATCAAAATGAGTAAACAGTACATTACTATCAAAAGCATAGAATCAGGTCGGTCTGCACCAAATATTTTTGTACAAGTTGGTTTGGTTCTATATTGGTTGCATAATAAACTACATTATATTGTTGAATATACCTGCATAACAGCCATTTTGTTTTCTTTAATGAGAGACAGTTACTGGGCAAGCTTATGGAAGGTCGGTTGGGTTGTATCAATATTTTGTTGCAACTTAAAACAAAAAGAAAAAATATTTTGTTTTCTTATTTTCAGGTCCTTTGACAGGGGCACTTGTCCATAAGTTCAGTTGTCGTAAGGTGGTCATGGTTGGAAGTGTGATAACATGTGCATTAATGCTAGTCAGTACACAAATGCCAGGCGTGGCAACAATAAGATTAACCCAGGGGGTTTTAGCTGGTAAGCATATATTTTATTTTTTTTCACTCCCTGAAAAAAAATTGACTGTAGTACTTATGTTAAGGTATCAGTTTGAGATCTGGACAAACTTATTTACTGTTTCACATAGCACCATTATGGATTTGACTAAATTTTAAGAAGTGGAGATATTTTATGTTTGTAACTTTCGTGGACTAACACCCAGGAATGGGTAAAGGTAACCGAGACTAAAAAGTTTCTTGCATTCAAGTTGAGGGTCAAAATGCATGTTATTTATTGGAATTTTATGTTTGACTTTAATATATGCAGTGAAAAAAAATGGTGACAGTCATGAAGAACAGATAAACTCTGGTTAAAAATCTATGAACACTTTGTCATCAACCATATATTGCTAGGCAATTACATTAGTTAATAATTATGTAATTGCTAAAGCAATATATGGCTGAAATTTGGCAAAGCTGATTGTTTTCAGTGTAAAAGACAAGGTTTTGATATTTATACCCCCGCACAACAAAGTTGTAAGGGGGGTATACTGGAATCAGCTTGTCCATCCGGCCGTCCGTCCGTCCGTCGGTTTTTTCTTGTCCGCCCAATAACTTAAGATTCCTTTGACCCTTAGTCTTTATATTTGGCATGGAGGTTAGTCATGATTAGTAGATGACCCCTATTGTTTTAGAGGTCACTAGGTCAAAGTTCAAGGTCACAGGGGCCTTGACTTCAAAAAGCTTGTCCGCCCAATAACTTAAGATTCCTTTGACCTACAGTCGTCATATTTGGCATGGAGGTTAGTCATGATTAGTAGATGACCCCTATTGATTTTGAGGTCACTAGGTCAAAGGTCAAGGTCACAGGGGCCTTGACTTCAAAAAGCTTGTCCGCCCAATAACTTAAGATTCCTTTGACCCACAGTCTTCATATTTGGCATGGAGGTTAGTCATGATCAGTAGATGACCCCTATTGCTTTGAGGTCACCAGGTCAAAGGTCAAGGTCACAGGGGCCTTGACTTCAAAAAGCTTGTCCGCCCATAACTTAAGATTCCTTTGACCCATAGTCTTCATATTTGGCATGGAGGTTAGTCATGATTAGTAGATGACCCCTATTGATTTTGAGGTCACCAGGTCAAAGGTCAAGGTCACAGGGGCCTTGACTCCAAAAAGCTTGTCCGCCCAATAACTTAAGATTCCTTTGACCCACAGTCTTCATATTTGGAATGGAGGTTAGTCATGATTAGTAGATGACCCCTATTGAATTTGAGGTCACCAGGTCAAAGGTCAAGGTCACAGGGGCCTTGACTTCAAAAAGCTTGTCCGCCAATAACTTAAGATTCCTTTGACCCACAGTCTTCATATTTGGAATGGAGGTTAGTCATGATTAGTAGATGACCCCTATTGATTTTGAGGTCACCAGGTCAAAGGTCAAGGTCACAGGGACTTTGACTTCAAAAAGTTTGTTTCCCCTATAACTTTAGATTCCTTTGGACCCACAGTCTTCATTTTTGGCATGGATGTTGATCATGATTAGTAGATGACCCCTTTTGATTTTGAGGTCACTGGGTCAAAGGCCAAGGTCATAGGGACTTTGACTTCAAAAAGTTTGTCCACCCATTTATGACCCACAGTCTTCATATTTGGCATGGATGTTGATCATGACTATAAGGTGACCCCTATTGATTTTGAGGTCACTGGGTCAAAGGTCACAGGGACCTTGACAAAAAAAAGCTTTTCTTCTTAATTGTTAAAGAATGTCCTGTCCGCAATGTATTGATTTTGACATTTTCACATTTGAAGCATGTAGAATACATAACTTAGCAATGCACTGGCTTAGTAACCTCAGATTTGGCAGGGAGGTTGTCCTTGAGCTGTAAATGGCCACTGTTGATTCTGACAAAGTGGTATGCGGGGGTATTCACGCCATGAAAGTGGCAGTTCTAGTTTTCATTTGTTGTATCTGTTGTCATTATTGTATGTAAATGTACAGAGTAAGTTAATCATTTATTGTTGTCACATATTTTGTTGGAGACGGTCAAACGTGAGTTGATAGTAGGAAAACGTGACACGTTAGTCCTTGACCTTGAGCATAGACTATTGAAATAATGATGAACTTGTGGCAGATGTTTTTAATCTTTATACATCTTTTAAATAGTTCAGTCATAAATGAGATAAAAGTAATATTGCAGAGTAAGAATATTATTCATGTACCGATGAACATAAAATATTGCATAGAAAGAAAATTTTTCATGTACCTACGTAACGTACATGTAATATTGCAGAGTAAAAATATTTTTCATGTGCCGATGTACATGTAATACAGCAAAGTAAGAATATTTTTCATGTACCCATGTACATGTTATACTGCAGAGTAAGACAATTTATCATGTACCAATGTTCATGTACTTGAAAAGTTAAACCGGTTTTTTTTCCCAAAAAATGGAGTTTGTATAGTTTTAACTAATATCTTCTGATTTTTTCCCCTGTTGACTAGTTTTGAGTGTACATACGATTAAATTTTCAATTTTTTGCCAAATTTTGGTTATTTTCCCCGTTGAAAAAAAGAGCCTTTTTTAAAAAGAGCCTTTTTTGCTAATATAATGAATTTTAAAATTAGCTGAATTTTAGCAGAAATTATAATACAAATATTAGTTTTTAAGGGGTTTTGACAATTTTTTTATATTTAAAAGGTTTTTAAATCTTTCTGACATTTTTTAAAAATTGTAACTTAAAAATTTTTCTGTTCGATTCTTGTTCAAGTTTTTACCTCGGCAATTAAATCTAAAAGCATATGACCATTTCTTTGCCTCTTTTCTCTTTAGGAAGGTTGTCTAAGTATGGTATGTACCAGCCATCAATTTTGATAATTGCATTTTGGTTCGAACACAAAAGGGCATTTGCAACTGGACTAACACTCACTGGTGCGGGGGTGGGAGTGTTTATTTTCACACCCCTTTACAGACATTTGTTGGACATTCACGACTGGAAAAATGCGACAGTCATATTAGCGGCATTGTTCTTAAATTGTGCTGCGGCTGGTGCGCTGTTCAGACCCTTAACACACGCAAAGCCAAAGGGGATGAAACGCGGACCCATTCAAAGAGGTGCAATAATGAAAGCTCTGATTGCGGAGAAGGAGCGCCAGAGGACTATTTCAAATGGCTCCTTAGACAACTGTATTATAACTAAAGACAACAGACTTATTAAAATAGATAAAATTGATCTGCGGAATAAAAGTAATTCATATATTTAATAGGGTTAAAAGAAACTTTTTGAGATTTAGTTCAAAGAAGTCTTAATCGACGAAAAAACTCCCCGGGGGTACCCAAAATAGTCGCCAATCCAAATTTTTGCCTAAATCTCCGAGAAATTTAAAATAGTATAAAAATTACTTTTCCAAACCTTCCTTAGCCTCCAACCCCAAAAGGACAGGATCGGTTTACTGAACTTCGCCTAAAATTAGTTCCCAGTTACGAGGCATTGCCTTTGGGGATCCTTGGGGTCGGAATTAGTTGTTTAATTTAAAACCCAAGAAAATCCATTCTAGTGATAAAACCTTAAAAATTTTGTAATCTAACATTTTTCCCAGCGATTTATCGTCGAAGGAGAAAGAGGACCCTTTTTTTAAATGCCCAAACCCCCCATGGAATGTTAGAAAATTTAAAATTCAAATCCCTCATTAAAAATTTCCAAAAAAGTAAAAACGGGTATTTGCATCCTTGAAGGGGAAAATAATGACAGTTCCTACGATTTTTCTGTGAAATGAGCCGATTTTGGAGGGAGAATTATCAGACGTAAAATTTGTCGTAAACGTGCAAGATTCTCAACCTGGGGTTGCTGAATTACCGCTTTCGGGCTTTTAAATTTTTTAAAAAGTTTTCTCCTAGATAGTAAAATATTTTACTTTGTTTTTTTTGGTTTTTTTTGTTCAGTTTTGGATAAAGGGAATGGGCCAAAATTTTTCAAGCAACCTTTGACTTTTACGGGAGAAAAATCGTCCCCATAAATCTTTTAAATGGGGAAAAGCAGATACAAACGTAACAATAAATGTATTAACTTTCCCTGGCTTATTTCGTTTTGGGAAAACACTTTTTTTTATCCGAAAAAAATTGGGGCTTATAATTTTATCCCCCCGGGGCATCTGTTGTCTGTCTTGCGAACCCCAGAGGTACTTGTGTGACTTGGAGAACAATGGGTAACAGAAAATTCTCTTTGATCCTATTCATTCCATTTTTACTTGTGTGTCTTTTTTAAAGCCTTGTGGGACTAAAAATGGCCAAAAAGATCAAATGAAAAGTCACATAAGTACCATTTTGTGAGTACGTCCGTTAGCAATTTGGTTTTGGGAGCATAACTTAAGTTCGATTTGGCCCACAATATTCAAACTTCTTAGGATGATTGTCTATATTGGGTAGAACACCCCTATTGATTTTGGGGTCACAAGGTCAAAGTTGAAGGTCACTATTACCTTAAAACTGAAAACAGTTTCCGGAGCACAACTTAAGTTCCATTTGGCCCACAATATTCAAACTTCATAGGAGGATTGCTATTTGAAGGAGGTAATACTTTTATTTAATTTCCATGTCTTACAAATGCTACAGCCTTACTAAAAATAAAACACTTTCGGGCATATAATGCTTCGTCTAGCGGTGCTCTTGTTAGCATGTCCTTTACAAATTATTAAATATCATCTGCGTGAAAACAAAAAAATCTGATGTAAATGATTAAACGTAAAACGTGACTGATGGATTAATGGTATAACTACATGTTATAAACAGGTACGGATAACTTTAATTAAAAAGACTGATCAAAATGTCACAAGGTACATTGTTTGTTTGTTTGTTTTTCATTTATGATTATGATCAAAAATCTTACCAAAAGTGCCATGTGTTGTGAATTATAAATTCATATGAGTGCAGGTAAACTAAGCTTCTGTGCCCAAGGTAATAGGCATTTAATGTGAATAACATATGTTGAGTACTACGCATTAATTTTGGTACACACGTATAATATACGTAATGTCAATCAAATTGACAAACGCTCTATTATATATTGAAATAAACAGATATCGTTTGACAGTAAGACTATTTTAAAGGGGGATAATTCAAATTTTGCATAACGGTTTTGATTATCTGAGATTTAGAGACTGAAGATGGTCTTTTTTATATATGGCCAAATCTTGAGACTTTATCTGTCTGAAGTTGTCATAAAGACATTTTGCACTTTTTGGGGCTTTTATATGCGTAATTTGATGTATTTGTTGTATAATTTTCTTACTTTAATATGGTTATAATTTATTCGATCATATTGTTCTTTTTTTTTCTCTCGCGCACCGGTGTCAAGTAACCGAGATTTGCTTTATTTACGATGTATTTTAACAAGATTTGTGATTTGTCACGTTAACTTTCAGACTTATTTGTCTCTGCATACAAAAACTTATATAGTGTATTATTTACATGCCTTATCTTTTTATTGCTAAAATGACAGATTTACGAAGGTTTATGAGGCAGTTGCGCACATTTACCATAATTATATAAATGATAATGTTTGCAAAATTTGTTAACACAGATTTTACATATCTAGGTCATCCCGTATATAATTAAGTAACATTTCAAGGATGCAGTAATTAATGCATTTGGTGTGCACCCATGGATGCTCATCAGTATAAATAATTAGCAGTAAACATTTTAGTGTTTTCAGTTCCTTGCAAAAAAAAACACAAACACTTTTGGTATAATTTTATGTCAGAGTTGGAGATTATAAGAATTTTCTTTAGCAAAAAGTTTGCTTTAAGCATTTTGAATTAATTTATAGATTGTATAAATGATAGCTTTACAGTGCAAAAAAAATACATCCTAGGGGCAACTGCTCTAAAATGAACTGTTCCAATTGTAGAAACTGGGAAAGTCCATTTTGAAAATTTGTCATAAATATTGATCCTTAACCAATTTGAACTGACCGTGATAAAATTTAATAATATAAAACCAGGTCAGTTTGTACAAATGTGGGCAGTCTGACCAAGCTCTTTACTGTTGCTTGCTTAGTTTCTTTTCTTATTGTTTTTGAATACCCTTAAACTTTAAATGGACTGTTCCATAACTCAAGCAGGGCAAGTCCATTACATAAATTTAGCAGGTTAAGGGTTAAGAAAAGGACGTAGAACCTTGACTGGGGTTATTTACATAAAATCTGATTGATGTGAAAAGAGGTAAACTATTCATTACCTGTGCTGATAGAGGACAAGAAGCCCACTTCTGATGCATAAAACCTGCCTAAAATCAGGTCACATTTCTAATTATAAACGTCTATACGGTACCTACATTAGACTGCAGAATATTTTCTGAAGATTTTATTTTCTTCAAAATTGTTTTGTTTTCGTGCAGTTACTCAGTTAGCATGGCATCTGAAAGAAATTGAGCTAGCTTGCGTAATGAAGAGGACTAAAATCATATTTGTTGAATTTACGTGTTACGATGTATTTCCTTGTATGTCACATTATTTGAAGTCATTCGAAATTTCATATCTGCTGTCGGATATGAGGCATACTATATTATATTGATACATGGCGTCTTAACACTGGTGAAGTGATCCGTAATGTACAGTAGAGATAGTTCAATGTGGTATCAGTATGTACAGGTTACAGTTTGACAGGTGATTAATATATATTGAATACTCAGTAGAAATGATATTACTACGTATTCATGGAAAAAAAATTGACCGACATTTTAATTTTTATGCATTTTCAATAAAAATAAGATCATAATTATAGGCTCTTATTCCAAGGTTTAAATCCCAATCGAGCCACGTGCATTTCATGCCAGGAAGCTAGACTGTGTTTATTTCGAGACTATTCTGGTGGCCGATTTAAGTGTGTATTGCAAGACTATTTAGGTGAACGATTTAAGTGTGTATTTCAAAACTATTCAGGTGACTAATTTAAGTATTTCAAAACTATTCAGGTGATCAATTTAAGTGTGTATTGCAAGACTATTAAGGTGACCGATTTAAGTGTGTATTTCAAAACTATTCAGGTGACCAATTTAAGTGTGTATTGCAAATATTGGTTGCCGATTTAAAGCCCCTGAAATAATGAATTTTAAGTATTAATCTGCTAAATTTTGTGTTACAGACTTTGAAAAAAAAATTCAGCTGTCTATTATCATGCAATTTAAGGAATATCTAAATGGGTAGCATATAGATTTGCCCGTCAGTGTCCTGCTGTTAGTCTATAAACAGGGAAGGGTTATTTGTGTCCTATGGACACATTTCTAGTTCCCTTCTATAGTAGACGACTTTTACAGGAACACTTCCCATTTCTAAATTTTTGTATAAAATCGCACATGCATGAAATTGAATTAAAAATCAGGTTTTATTCTTCCCTTTTTGCAAAAATATTGCTTTATTTCCCCCAAATATAGAGGATGACTTCTTTCCCTACCTTTTGTGCATTTGTTCTATATATATATAGTGATGGCAAAGGGCAATCAATAGTTATAATTATACTAGTGGCATAGGCTCATACACAGGCACTTTAGGTCTTCCCCTGACAGTAAAATAGGAAAGTTGTTTTTCATATTCTTATAGTTATTCTATGGTTTAAAGTTACAATGTTTAAAAGTGCATTCTGATGAATATCATTTCAAGATGAACAATATAAGAAAGTAAATTTGTTAAGTAATGTTTACGAAATTTAATATGACAAAATTTTATGAGGCTGGTAAGAAATTATTTGTTTGTTGTTTTCCTCACGAAAAATCATTCCTATGTGGTTCGTAATATTATTAGGTAGTAAGTACTTTTTACCTGCGGTTGTGTAAACTTTTCGATCACTCGGGTCACTGACAAGGTACAGTTAGAAAAACAGCCCGGCAGTTGACCTTGTTAATGTAAACAGCAATTAGTTCTGTAGTGTTTATAGCTCTGTCATTATTGTAAACATCTGTTTAGAGTTTATAGTGCATCTTGTCAATTCACCTACTTTTAATCATAGGCCCTGGGCCAGTGTGAAATTTGCGTTGAAGATGTGCTAAATTGACCTCTTTACACACCAATCTTCCTAATATACTATATTCCAATTAAAAATTCCAATTTCAAAAACAGTCCATAATATGCTATTATAGTTATAGACAAGGTCAGTAACGGAGCGCGTAACGCTATGGGACGTCTCTCGGCAAACTTGTGGAACATTAGAAAACATTGCCATTTTTCAAATATTAGCTGCTATGTTACAAACGTTTCTACGCTCCAGACATTTAAAGTATTGAATATGCAATTGATTTTGACCCTTACCAAATCAAGTTGAATTCTCACTTATTGGTATTGCCACAACGCCGATTTGTTTCGTTTTTTCTACTTTTCGTTCGCTTTCACCGACATATTGCCGAAAAAGGGGGAAAACTCCGTACAACCGTCACTATCCGGGCTCGGTAGGTATTAAACTACTATATTTTATGTATCAAATTAAGTAACGTTAGCAAATAATTTATGCTACATGTCAAAAAAAAACGTAATAAACTATTACAGATTTTAGTAGTTGACGAAATGATCAAGCAATAGTTACGAATTAAATGAATGGTTATGAATCGACCAGTGTGGTGAAATCAGTAAATGGACAGGTTACAAAATGACCAGCTCCCAAAATAAAACTGGAAATAATAAATAAAAAAGGAAATAGCACTTAGAACTGAGGGGATATATAATAATTATTATTACTTAATTGGTTTTTCAGTTTTTTTACTACATGCGTTATATAAACAGTATCTATCTACTCCTTACAGCTCTCCTATATAAGTGCGCGAACCGTTTAAAGTCCGCGTCTTCTATAATGCATTTGATTGCCTTTATCTATGGAGTTGCGTAAACATGTTTCGAAGGGATTAGAGGAAATGTCGTAGTCGAGTTATTTCATATATCACATAATTGCACAATTTTAATAAAGAATATTTATTCGTTAATTAAACCCCTAATCCTTCGTCTTTGCCCCTTGTACGGTAAAGTGACGGAAAACTGTCATCAGCGTTTTTCAAATAGTCCAGAGTTTGAAAAAACTCGGAACAATAAGGTAAAATAAAAGTTATATTGACATAACAAGCTGTAAGAAAATAATTTACTTACCACTCAATCGCTGACATTTTTTGGTTTATTAATGTTTCACTCTAAATCATAAATTTGGCGCGTTCTAATGCGGGACGAACCCGCGATTAGCGATGACAATATAGTAGTTTAACTACTACCGAGCCCTGGATAGTGACGGTTGTACGGAGTTTTCCCCCTTTTTTCGCAATATGGTCGGTGAAAGCGACGAAAAGTAGAAAAAAAAACGAAACAAATCGGCGTTGTGCAACCATAAGTGGAAATTCAACTTGATTTGTAGGGTAAATCAATTGCATAAATTCAATACTTTAAATGTCTGGAGCGTAGAAACGTTTGTACAAGCGGCTAATATTGTAAAATGCAAGGTTTTCTAATGTTCCACAAGTTTTGCCGAGAGAGGAAGCGTTCCCATAGCGTTACGCGCTCGTTACTGACCTTTGTCTTATAACTATATAGCATATATGGACTTTGTTTTGAAAATTGGAATTTTTAATTGGAATATAGTATATTAGGAAGATTGGTGTGTAAAGAGGTCAATTTAGCACATCTTCAACGCAAATTTCACACTGGCCCAGGGCCTATGCTTTTAATCATTCGTAACATTGCGAAATATTACTTTTATTTATTTTAATCATCAAAATTTTAAATTGTTTTTGATTATTTTTATAGCTTCAGGTCGAGGTTAATAAATGAATTTTTCAAGTTGGGGGTTTAATGGCTTGAAATTTTAATGGCCGTCCTAAAAGAAGGTTAATTTGAAGTAAAAAAGTTTACATTAAGAATTATGTCACCATTTTCGAGGGGATGATCCACAAATTAATGTGACTTTTCTATAGAAGAGGCGGGCTGTTTAAAATGTCATGGACGCATTTTACACGTGTTTGCATTATTCACACATTTATGTAAATGTTCTACCTTGTAGAATATTCGTTTAAATGAAGTATACATCCACGATAAACACATGACACCAAAATGTACTTTGTTATCAGCCTTTTAAAAATCTCCGAATCTGAATGTTTTTTAATCATTTTTAAATTAATTTGGTCACAGATGCTGTTATATAAATTTATATCAGAGAAATTCTTTGCTTGTCAGTATACAATCTGTACTGTTAAATTATAAATATTGTATAGTATGAAATATCGGCGAGTTGACCGAGATATCTGACTGTAACAAACAGATGTTGTTTACTAGAAATGTGTCATATTTATGTCGCTCAAAAGCCTTGAATTCTACCCAGTTTTTACAGTTTAACACTGCTATTGCGAATAGTTGACTACATTTATCGCCCAAACCTTGATGTTTAATAACGTTCATCCTGCTCGAGTTTTATTACGTTTCTTATTTTTACATCAGAAGTCAATGTATTATTAATGTGCTTTTCGACATAATTTACTTCATAATTTATATTTAACTGGGATTTTATTAAAACATGTTGATAGGTAATTAAGCCGTGTTTATGTGCCAGTAACCGAGTCAAGTCTGCTTAGTTTAAATTTTTGAATATTGATATCCCTTGAATCAACTATGGACTTTCCCAAATTCAATGCAGGGCAAGCCCATTATTCAGTTTTAGGTTAAGAAGAGAATTCTGAATTGAGTTATTTAAAGATAACGTTCAAATAGTAAAAGTATTGACAAATTTTGAGCTATTGGATTTAAAGAATTGATAAATGAGAGGGAGAGAGAGAAAGAGAGAGCAAGGGGCGAGGAATGTATAAGATTTGTAAGTTGCGCCTTGACCTTTGACTTAAAAAGGTCAAGTAAAGTTCATTATGATCCAGATTTATCCTGTTGGATTTGTTTACAGTACAAACAAAAATACAGCTTCTTTTGAATGAATGAGTCAATATGAAAAAAACTCTCATCACTTTATTTAACTCTCTTAGCTTAAAAAGCATGCTTATGCCTGCAAGACAATAGCCAGTGTTATACTATTCTGTACACTTCTCACAAACTCTTTATCAAATTATTTAACAATGGAAAAATATTCAAAAGTGGTACAATTCCACTATACAGATCTGATAGGATTCACAGTATTATTTATAACAAAATGTGTTGTTTTTTTCCAGCTTGTGTCATTCCATTAGTCCATCTTCCAAAGAAAGCTGTTTCACTTGGTATTTCACAAGAGAAATCCTCCTTCCTGATCTCAATATTGTGGGTGGCGAATATGATTGGTCGTTTTGCATTCGGTTGGGTGGCGGACCGACCGTGGGCAAGTGCTATACAGCTGAACAATACAATGATCGTGCTGGCAGGGTTTTTGTCGTTGTTTGGACAGTTCTTTAACAATAACAGCTGGCTGGGCTTCTATGCCGCATTCTTTGGACTGTTCAGTGGTAAATATATAATTTAATTAGACTTTTTTTTTACAGGTAAATTTATATATTAATATATACTGTGAAAGTGGTGTTTGAATAAATGTCAATATAAATAAGCTGATATACAGTCAAACTTGCCAGGGGAAATGTAAAAGGGATCTTTGTTCAAAGTGGCCGTAAATATTTTAGAAATTTCATATGTCTATAAATGAGTCTGAATATATTGTTTAAGGTAAAGGAACCTTGCATGTATATCGAATCTCTTCCCCATACCCCTTACCCACCGATTCATTTCCTCTTAAAAAAAAAGGCAAACACACAGCACTATGGTAAGACTTACATAAGACTCTTATGTAATGAGGTTTCCTGGTAATAGAGTTTGATAGTTTGATGGAAGTGAAATGTAGTCGGCAGAGAGAGCTGCTTCTTTCCCACGATATTCACCTGGTGAGAAATATCTAAAGTGATGTTTCTTCCAACGAATACTATTCAAAAACTGCCTCTCTCGAGATTTGGAGATACTGTGTCTTATTTTTAGGTCAAAACCTGAGATGTGCCTGAATCTGTTTGGCAAAGTTCCGCCCTTGCACTAATAATAAATGCTATATTGTAAGCATAAATTGTTTGAAGGAGTATAATGCTAGTTTTGATTGATTAAAGAATAAATATGTTTACCTTACATTAAAGAGACTTTAGGCATTATTTAAGGCATTGAAGTGCATTGAGGTAAACAGTATGTATTCCCAAGGACATATTGTGAATGATAATCACTGGTTTTATAGGCATTATTTATTGGATTCCCCAAGGGGGGGGGGGGGATTGTGGTGTGTGTGTACTCTTAAAACCTTGCCACTTCACCTAAAGATGTGCTTGTCTCGATCCATCTGAAAATTTCACATAGACAACAAATGCATGGGATATGCAATTATTACTTTGTCCATCTTTCAGTCTGGACAAAACCATTCATCATTTTTTTCATGGAAAATTTAAAATGAATATAAACTGGATACTAAAAATAGTGCAGATAATGATCACTTGTATTGATGTACAGGCTGATCCAGTTGATCTTGCTCTGCACCGGGAGCACGTGAAAAATAAGTTGCGCTAGCACGCTAAAGATAAGTTTTAAGTACAAATATGTCACAACATAGAATGTGTGTTTATGTTATTAACCCATATTTATTTAGATCAATGCTGCACCTTTGATGAAAAGAACAGAAAAAAAATTATAACTAGAAATTAATCTAGTATATCAAGGTTAATGTGATATGTAGGTAACCTTCACTTTGACAGATGGAAAAATGTCAGCAGAAGTATCTTAAAAAATACAAAAAATATTATTAACAGATCAAAAAAAAATATAAAAAAAATATTATATACATTGATTTATAAACCAACAAAATGCATTGTTGTGATAAAAAAGTGATCGCATCAACAGAAAATGGGGGTTATGCCAAAATTGTGGAGCATATATTAGCCTCATTTGCAATGCAGGGGAATTGGATTGGAATTTTTGCCCTCTGTAAATTTGGGGTTTAACCAGGGCACTGGCTGCAATGTCAGTCACTGAACTGAAGGACGTTGTTTAAGAAATGACCAATGCAAGTTTAAGAGGTAGACATTTTAAATGTTGAAGATAGGTATGAAAACTCTCTTATGACTGAAGGAAACTTGATTTTTAGAATTTTAATTTATTTCATATTACTGTCATATTGATTTCTTCATTTGTGTATTTCAGCGACGTTTTTAGCACTCCGCTCCATTGTGCTGATTGAACTTTACGGCAAGGATCGCCTCATCTCTTCTATGGGTCTACTTACGTTCTTTCAAGGCTTTGCCATATTACTCGGATATGAACTCAGCGGTAAGTTTCCTCGTTTTTTTTCGATTGGTGGTTTTTGTACGCGTTTACTGCCATAACAAAGCGTTGTGGGTGTATGTTTTTGTGAATTTGACATTCTTCATTAAAAGCGTGTTAGTATCAAATTTAATGTTACACTTTGACATTACTTGTGAAATTTTAAGTCTGTCAGGAAAGCGTAGCGTTATTGGCATTTGACTCTTCTTAGTTCCTTTACCCTTTAGTGAACCATCATGACGGTGTATGAGTAAGCAAATATCCACTATTGCTTTGAGTAACCTCCATGACTTGGAGGTTTAGGTGCCAGAATACAAATCTTTATAATGACCGTGGCCACTGTTGGTTTGAGTCCTTCCAGAAACAATGAATTCTTTTATATCTTCACACTTTGACTTAACCTGCTGAATTTGCGTAATGGATTTTCCCTGCTTTGAATTTGGAACTGTCCGATTGATAAATTTTTAAAAGATTTCTTTGTCAAAACACGAAAGTTGAGGTACCAGCAGTAAAGCGGTGGCCTTGTGGTTAAGGTGTCTGCCTCTCAACCCAGGGATCATGGGTTCAAGTCCGAATTGGGTCACGACCATGTTTTTTCATATGACACCAGTAATGGTTGGTTTAAGGAAGCAGACTTGAAAGTGATAAATATAAGTTGCAAGAACTTGTTTCTTAAATGAGCTTAAATAAGTTTGTAACACTCAAGGTTAACCAAAATTATTTTTCCTGTTTCAGGGCCATTATGACTTTGATTGTGTTGGTTCGCAATTGTGTTGGTGCGCGGTAAAACCAAACAAAACAAGCAATACAGACTTTAGTATAGATAATGGCATTCTCGGCAAATGCAATTAAATTAATGCACATGCATATATAATTGATACAAATTGTGTATCATTGGGAAACAAATATAATATTAATATGAAATATGATGAAATGGCGGTTTTTCAGTACATAGTAATTGACATCTCTCGAGATCAAACTGATGTTTTTACTTGTACTTTATCAAATGTGGTTTATTTGATGAGCCTTGTTTATTGTCGACTTCACACTTTGTGTTTGGCATCAGTAAACTTAACTGTTATATAGATGTGGTTATATCTACTTTACACCCACTTACTTACATAATCAACAGCACATTCAGTTTGGAGAAAATTGGTTTTATATCTCATTTTTCATTGTTTATGGATTGTTCGGATTGTTAAAAAAATCTTAACCTTTAATCCCCGTCACACTCATCCCCCACCCTTAATTAACTAAGTGTAATAGACTGTTTTATGAGTTCAGTTCAATGTTGAATAACGAAAAACAAAGTTAATACTGTCATACCAGGCTGTTGAAATATGCCTGTAGGAATGTGCTGGTTGGCCTGTTGGAATGTGCTGGTTGGTGTGTTGCTCACAGGCTGGCCTGTAGGAATGCGGAGGCTGGCCTTATTGAAATGCTCAGGTTGGCCTGTGGACAAAGTGCAGGTTGGCTCGTCTCTATATTTGTGGTATGGGATGGCCATTATCTCTCTGCTGTTGTTCATAGTGTGATATTAAACATAATGGATAATTTAGGTTGGACTAATTTATTGAAGTGGTGTATTGATTGTTCGCAGATTGTAGACAGTTTACCACTTTAGATAAAGACCGCGTCTTTCCGGAAGTCTGTCATTAGAATTTTTTGGCCAGTATGCATGAGATCTTAACTCGTGAAACCATTAGGGCTTGGTACAAGATATCTCAAGATACATGCAGAATGTGATTGGTGTGAATCTAAAAAATTAGATGTAACACTTTTGAAATTAAATCCTGTAATTTCTTGTTTAGTTCGGTCTTTAAATTTTAAGAGTTTACCTGAAACGAAACGTACATTGTTTATAGTTGGAGATGTTTTGTGTTTTTCAGATATTCTGCAGGGAAATGTTGCCTTCTATCTTGTTGGTGTTCTGCTAGTTGTGGGAGGCCTCCTGGGATTCCCGTTGCCAAAGGTGAAACGTTGGGAGGAGAGACGGGAAAATAAACTGAAAATTGTACATATCGAGGAACTTACTCAGCCGGAACAAGAAACGTTAAAAATAGAAAACTGTGAAAGCACTATTTAACAATTTTAGTAAAACATTTTTTTTTGAAGTTTAAAATTCTATGATTCTGTTTCGATGTGACAGAATATGGAATTCGAGACTGTTGACGCCTTGTTTCACAAAACAGATTCAGAAAAATGTTTTGTGATACAGAATGGTGGTTCGAACCGGAAGATTTACCGGAAATCAGCGAAGTTTCTGAATGGAGGCTATTTCAGAACATTGGTGCAATGTATATCACTGTAATGTATCTTTCTGAAGCCCTAAGTTCAATGGCCGTGTCTAGAAAGTTATTGAAAAGTTTACAAACAAATACGATGTTTTAATGTTTAAATCATGTAAGCTGAAGCATGCTTTGGTGCAATTTGTTCCGTATATTTGTTAAGAGTGGGGAAAATAACGTTGCATAATGGTCGTGTTATGCTGAAGGGTGAAAATCGATGTCTTACGGGCAAGTAAACCCCTAGAAAGCTGTGTAACGTAACGTTAAATAAAATAGATATTAATGCCCCTTTAAGAGAAAGTTAAATCAGGGATTTAAAACTAAGTGGGATTATTGTTTGTTTTGTAGATAACTTTTTTTCTTTTAAGGTTATGAACCATTAATCGAACACTTACTGACAGTGACTTTGATAATATGTTACGCTATAAAATATGTTGTGTATATGTTGTTTTTTATGCATATAAACACAAGTGTTTGTTCTTTGTTCTTCTTTTTTCTCTCAGTGTTTAAAAGGCCGCTTAATGATATTATAAAAAAGAAACTGTTTTAAGTTTCCTTGTTAGAGAAACTTTGAATACTTGGCCTTTTTTGATGTACATTTACAACTGTACGTAAATAGCTACATTTGCTGACCAGAAAATTTGCTTTTCATTCAGTTTTCTTAATATTTTTCTGTCATTTTTTGAAGAAACAAAATGAACATATGTTTTCTTGAGCTTGTATTTTGTTTCATTTTCATGTTTTTTTTTTTTTTTTTTTTTATCAAAAAAAAAAAGTATCTTTTTTTCACATTGGCCTATTATGACACAATATTCTTAAAGAGTATTAAAATCTACTTGAACATGTAGAGAATTTGTTGTATAATGTAGAATAACAGTCTGATGTCATTTTTTGTAAGATTTTTTTTTATATAATAAGAGCTGACAAGATCAGAAAGTTATGCAGTCAAATGATTACATTTTCGTAATACAAGATTATCCTGGATTTGGAAGCATATTTTTATCCTGTCAGCAAAAACTCTTTTGAATATGAACAGAATTAATTGTTTTTGTTTGAATCAAGTTGCTTAGTTGTTGTTGTTAATCATACAAAATATTGTTCTCATAGAAAAAAAGCACAATTATATGGTAACAGAAATGTAGCGTTACATGTAAATCATGGATATTAATCATTTATAATGATCAGATGTATGATTTAGTTAGTACGTTAGATAATCGGCCACATGATTAAGATGGTTCATTAACATATTATGTACATGTTTTCTGACGTAACTGTTCATTTTGCTGAACGCGATTTTATGTATCTATTATAAGTGCTATTAAAATAATGTCATAATGTTTTCATCACAAATGCTTGCATAAAGTTCTTTTTTATTCTATTGTCAAACATTGTATTCGTGATCAATAGATGATAATAATTTTTTTAAAAATTGTATCGAAATAGCTCTTTTGATATTTAAGGAAATATTGGAATATAATGATTTGGTAGATAACTTATTTGTCAAGGAAATATAGGGTGATCATTTGTAAAGTGATAGGATAAAATGTTGGAAACTGGAGTCGAGAATAAATGCAAACTGTTTCTTGTTGTCTGACAAAATTGAATTTCCGCCTTTGTTACTAAAATGAAAAAACTACCTGGTTGTCCGCTAAATTAGTTGTTTGAAGAATTTAATTAAACTTGATAACAATGTTTAAGATATCTTGGAAAAATATCGAAAAACCGACCTTGTACATAAATAGGCTCGAGAGGTACTTTAAAAATTTAAAGATATTTTGTCTCGTCATATTAACAAAGTAGGCCGTTTGTTATCTTTGACATACAGTACTCTTGAACTGAAAGACATCGTGCAAGACAAAATCGGATAATACCGGTTTTCGTTATCAGCGGCAAACAGGTGGACGACCTTGATAGAATCTAGATAGCAAGAAAAGGCCAAATAATGTATGCAATTAGCACACCAGAGTTCAATATTTGGGTCAACTATGATAATTGATATATTTATATATATGAATGCTTGCCAATTATTGAAAAAAACTTACTTAACATGCTTTGTTCATGATATAATGCAATTATAACCAAATAGTGGTATAATATGAAAAGATGTTATTTTTATCAGGTATAAGGTATTTTTTCTTCAAGGTCTGTTATGTAATGTTAAGAAAAGATTATAGAAGATCAATTTATATAACTTCGAAGATTTCATTTCATATTTATTTGTACGAAGGGAGGTGTGGGAAGGGGGGAGGGTGGTACAGGGTTGGGTTGGGCATCTAGATTGCTTACAATTCATTTACAACTAGATTGAATTGGACTTACTGCAAGCCTTTGTTTAAATATTAACTGGAATATTTTCTTTTCATATTTATATAAATAAAAGACCTGTTTTTGTTTTTTTTTGTTTTTTTTTAGTATATAAGGGTCAGTCGGGTATCGCATGATCTCGTTTTCAATGTAAATAGTCCTTGATATTATTATGTAATTTCTTTGTAAATAATCTCGGTCATCTGTGGAGAAAAAGCTTCGTTCCGGAGCAGCTGTAAGCGTGTAATTCTTGTTGTGTATTTGAGTAATGTTTATTTAGGGAAAACACGTTTACAATGATAAGCATATATGAATATATAACATATTTTTGTCAGCTGAACTTTGATGCTTTTTGAGAACACTTTATAGTAAAAGTGTCTGAGAATAATAAGTTTGTAACAGGAATTTCTTTATTTGCCATTATGTCCTGTTTTTATTGACAAAAAAAAGGAAAGGTTCGGTAGGCTTAGAAAATATGTTCAAATGGGCATTATAAGAGGCCACAGGAACAAAATTTTGATTGACTGGCCTTGTTACTTTATCGTGTTCAGTATAAGAGAAAAAAAATTTTTTTGTCCAAAAGGAATCGGTCATACAGATCTGTATAATGTGTAAATGTAAAATGCTGTACAGATATTTTTTCCATTATTTTTTCATGATTTTTGAGTGAGATGTTATTGACTATAAGTTGTAGCGTTGTTTTGTGTTTGAAATTCATTTTTACAAATAGAAATGTACCTTTATTATAATACATTGAACATGGCAATGTTTTTTCTCCGAAAAGTCGTGTTTCTAAATTGGTTATAAGAGATGACCTTTCTTTAATGACAAAAAACAATATTGATAAGTTATTAAAAAGTTTGAATTTTGTCTGGAATAAAAACGTCCAAAATCCCTTCATACTGAACTTAAGCATGTGTCATTAGTTTTGTTCCACTAAAGAGATCTGCGATTGTAACAGTGGCGTGTATTTTTTATTTTACATGTTTTGTATGTGTATATGTACATGAATGAAGTAGAAAAATTACTATATATTTCCAGGGACAGAAAATAGGGCACTCTGAATTGTTGAATCAAATTTTGTTGAAAAAAGTATATTTTGAAAACTATATATTCCATATATTTTTTTGCCGCATTTGCTAAAAATGAAGAGTTCTTGTTTTCAAAACGTGAATTCTTTTGTGTAATTTTTACGCTTTGACTTTGTAACAATTATATAAAATTTGTTTACTTCACTTTGTGAGTATTTATTTGATATAGTCAATTTGCCTAAACACTTACATTAAATGTATGTTTAAGTTTATTATAAGATTTAAAATATGTTTTTTGGGGGGGAGATGCGAGTTGACGTTTTTTTCGTTTTTCTCAACTGTTACTTATAATTGTAAATGATATTTTTGGATTGGTTGAAAGTGTGTCTAAGTTCTCTATTCAAACTGTGTGATCTTTATTAAATGCTATTTCTGTGCTTAATGTTTATGTTTACGTGTTTTGTGCTATCGTTATATATATCTATCTATATATATACATTGTTTTTACATATATATTGATTATAAATAGTCGCGCTTGGACTACATATGTTTTCGATGTCCAAATATTAAGGAAAAAATTTCAACACGTTTATTTCACTTGTGTTATTGTTGTTGTTTTTTTTCATTTCATAAAATAGCATTTGGCAAAATTTTTATGAACCATGTTTTTTTATTTTATGTAATATATGTAATTTATTACTTTCTCAGTTTTTTTTATACTGTTGTTCAAAGCTTCAACTTGGCTTTGTTTCTTTTAACGCTGTTTTTTTTTTCCTCTTCAGTATACGTAGCAGATTGTTGAAGATTTTGTTAATTTGATCTCTTTTAAAAAGTTTAAATCTTGCCCATATATCTGCAACTGAATAATGTAAGAAAAAATATGTTCTTAGAGATTGTTCGACTATTTGTTGCATTAACCATATTATTTGTTTTGATGAAAATATGTTGTACATAAGTATGCTTTTATGATAACATTTGGATGCATTGTTTTCGACGATGCTACATTTTTACACATATATTTACACATAGTTGCATCATGACATGTGATTTTAAGAATGGTCATTGACTGAAAGAACGTGTTGATAGATATATATATATCACACTTAGGTTATTTCTCTCATTTTTGTTGTCATTTTAAATATAATATACATCATTCTCTCATTTTAGTTGTATATATTAACTTTTAGTTACTGTTTTTATATAGGATTTATTAAATTTGAACATTTTCGGCTTTTTCCTCTCTATCTGTGTAGATTACGTTTCTCTTGTGTATAATGCATTTTTACCTATATTCTTTCCTTTATGTGCTTAATATGATTAATTTTTGTACACATATGTAAAATCGATATGCATTGTGTAAACATATTAATGCAGTTTTTCGTTATGAAAATTGTTGTTTGTCTGCACCTGTAATGTTAATGATAAAGTGAAGGTGAAAAAACAAAAATCTTATAAATGTTGAGAAAAAAAATTGTAAAAAGGAGGCAATGTGGAAAAGGAAAGATGTGTAAAATACTGGTAAATCTGAACTAGTTGTACTGGATTTTGACATATATATTATATGTGTCTACATGTTGTGTTGAAAAGTTATGTCTAGTTAAGGATGAGCATATAATGCAAATGGTGTTCATATGCCACGCATTTTTAGCTATGTGCATCTATCGTGTTCCAAAAAAAACTTGCAAAATGTGTATATCATTTATATTACTGCCTAAGAAGTTACATTGCTTGAGCTTATAAACTTCAAGCCTCCATGTGCTGTAGATTTTTTCCACTTCACATTCTTCATGACAGGATTTTATGCGACGCGTCTCGCGAAAAGAAATAGAAATAGTCGCAACCCACGAACAATGTTAAATCGAGCCTATACAATTGCGTGAAGATTTTTTTTTATTTCGCTAATTATCATTCAGTAATTATTCACAGTCAGGGTTTCCTAATTGTTTACGATGACCGGAAATTAAATTTTCGGATCGTAATGATGTTACATACGGCCAGAAGTAAAAAGAACATGTTTTAGCATAATTTGGTTTCTCTGCATTTGATTAAAAATTAAGTGTAAAAAAATCCTGTTTTGAAATATGTAGTTAGTTACAGTAGTAATGCTATTTTATATTTTTGTGATTTTTTGTTTGTTTCTCTTTTTTTTTAGAAGTTAAAACGTCATGTTTTGCGTGTTGTTTATGCTATGTTTTTAATTTGTCTTTTTCATGCCTGTAGTATTTTCATTTGTTTATATTTTTTGTTTTTGAAATAAATCTTTCATGTTAAGATTTTTATCCAATGTTTTTGCAATGTTAAAAAAGCCTACGTTTTTACCGTAGGCCTTAATTTTCATGTTGTCAACCTTTGATATATTACGAGCGAATTCGAGGACTCAATTCTCTCAGGTCGTAAAAATCTGGAGGTGGGGAATAACCTCTTTATAATCTGTCATTGTTACCTGAGATTATGCCTCCTAAATAAGAAACACCAAAATATTGTTCACGATTGACTGACAGACGGACAAACAAACTGACCGACTGGAGTTGCCAGTCGGCAAATAAAATAGCTGTTATGAACAGTTAAGGGATTAAATGATCAAAGAAACGTTACTGATTGACCGACAAAGACAACTTATTTGTAAGATAGTGAACAGACCGAATGAACAAAGACGCTTCAACATTGTTAACAAGAAGAAAAGGTTAAATGTACTTGCATAGAACATTTTGCATGTAGTATAGTTTATGCATATAATAGTCTCCAAGGACTTGAATCAAACAATAGGTCTTTTAAGTCTGAATTTAGGCTGATAATTCTCATTAGGGCATTGGAGAGGATCGAGGGCCTTACATTTCAGACCGATTTGAAGCGAGCAACCCTAAGTAAGGTAAAGTTGACGACGAGATAAATTTTATCTCGTGTTTGAAGGTTAAATAGTTTTAAGTAGATTAAAGCTACATTATCATTGAATTTTATTTTAAGAAAAAATGATCGAACATCGTTAAAGCAACTGTGTCAGTGAGTTTATGGAAAGAAAATATCTTTTAAAAATCATCAAGATGATACTGTACTTTTTTGACAGAAATGAAGAAATCTGGGTTGATCTTTAGATTTTAAAGAATTTTTTAGATACTTGGTATAACCTAGAACAAGTTGATCCTATTACAACTTTAAAGGTACTCAAAAAATTTCAGCCTCATTAATTTACATCAATATGATAAAAGATGACATAAAAGTGAGTAGAGAAAATTAAAAAAATTGGGTATGCAATGGACACTTTAATATGTATCATGGATAACAATATATTAGAACTGTATTAAAGAAATTAGATATTGTAACAATCTATGTACAATGTATAAGCCATGCCTGACAGTGAAACAATCATTATTTTTTATTGCATGTGCTTTTTAAATGGAGAAGGCTGACAATTTACAACTGTGTTTGCTTTTACATCTTATGTGTTACACCATAAAAACATTGTGAGATGCAGCAAAATGTAAAATGT
The DNA here is from genome assembly GCF_026571515.1 of Ruditapes philippinarum. NCBI lineage: Eukaryota > Metazoa > Mollusca > Bivalvia > Venerida > Veneridae > Ruditapes > Ruditapes philippinarum. Next base: position 96,341 of record NW_026851906.1, on the reverse strand, counting down.
AGGAAAAACATCAATAAAATTTATAAAACTATTATTCGAGTTGTTTTGTTTTTTTGCCTCAATCCTACACGAAAATGGCTTGTTGAAAGAAAAATAGCTTGTTTACAGGAAAAGGCGTGTCTAAGTTAACATCTCCAACTGATTGTGTTGAAGATAATGCATGTATGTATTTAGGAAAAGTATAAAAAATCAAGATGTCAGTTGAACAGCACAATTTTACTACATTACTTTATAATGTACAAAGTGAAGATTTTATTAAAGTACCATGCCAGAGATACAGGTCTTTGGAAATGATTAACAATTATAATCCTGTAGATTACTGTGAATACCATCAGTAAGAAGATTGATGCTGCTCCAGGAATTTCTTATGTTCACAAAGGGCCATAAATTTGTCAAAATCTATGTCAAGAGTTCTTGGTCCTTCCAATTATAATCTTGGAGAGTGTATATCTTCAGTAGTATAAAGATTGATTATAATTTTCAACATTCACAAAGGGCTATAATTCAATCAAAATCCATGTTTTAGTTATTGCCCTTGAACAGTGACCTCTTATAATAGTGAAGTTACAAGCAAATATCTCTTGTGATTGGTGAAATATTGGACGTAACATCGTGTTGCCCATTAACTTTAAACCAAGTGTTGCCAAGGAGAGTAGAATACGAGTAGTCCTACTATTGTTTACTAAAATATAAATATATATTTACAAAAAAAATGTATTTGATAAAATACGATATATTAATCAGTACCAGTCAATCGCTGCTTTAAAATCGCAACAACATGATCATCCAGTTTATTTCCATTTTGGAAATTGTAGTGTCCAATATAATTCTCCATTATTGAGCAGTGGAGCATGTTTAACCGTTTCCATGTCACATGATGTGACGTCAATGATAAAAGCTGTTAAAAACAAAATTGAGGGTAACATTAGGTCAGTTTGCATTTCCACAATATGAGATACTGAATAAACAGGTTATAGATACGATACAGGAATATATTTGGACTCATACATAGCTTGAGAAATCATATTAGACTCGCCTGGTGGCATGTCAAAATATATTCCTGCTTTGTTCAGTTCAATATGAAATAACCTACATGTATAATTAATTTGTGGCTTGTATTGTTGTATTGAGCTCTGACCAACATGCCAATAATTTTATTATTTTGCTTGATGGTTAAATATTCCATTTGACCAGGGATGTTTCATAAGCTAGCTCATGTAGAATCCGACAACTCTTGTGTGGCTCAAACCCATAGCAGTCAGAGTTAATTGGTTTTGAAGTCAACCACCGTAACCACTCAAGGGGTCTATTAAGTTAACAGCTAATTGATACTGGTATAAATTTTAATACTGAAATTCTTCAAACTTATAATGGGTAACTTACACACAGCACAAGAAGTTCAATATACAATGTCAGCAGTGTAAGACAAATCATTTATAAGCAACTGCTTCTCTCAATGTTTCAGGTGAAGAAGTTGACCATTACTTGTAGAGGTCAATATTTATATTTGTACTTGTACACCATCAAACTGGTAAGTATCACTCTTTTGTTTTGAAGACAGGACACTGTTCACAAATAAATGGGGAAAAAACCAAACAAAGAAACAAGAACAAGTTTTATATGCTGTAAAATATTTTAATAGTCCAGATCTGTTTTGATTGTGAGCAACACCACAAAAATCCCCCTTTTGATAAATTGTAATGAAACCCTCTGTCACTATCACAAATATATCTTAACTGAACACAATCAATTTAACATGACATAACATGATATAATCCTTCATACATTCTACAGTCCAAGGGAAGTAACTGCAACTAATTATAGATCAAATAAAGCAGTTTTAAACAAATTAATCTTGCAATATGGAAATAAATATCCTCAAATTTTCTTAGAATTTATAATACAGTAAAATGCTAACAAGAGGTATTAGTAACTTTTCAACTAAAACTTCAATCTATATATAATTTAAGTAGATAAATCTAACCACTTCTGATAAAAACAATATCTGATTAGTGTATTTGCCATTTAATACAATACATGTCACAAACATCTATAAATAAATCAGACACTGAGTAGACAGGAAATCCTATTTAAATATCTCTCCAAAGTTCAAAGACTGATAACTATCAGTTACTTAAAGGGAAAGGCGTTTAAAATATCTACAAAAATTGGGTGAAACAATTAACACTTTCATTCAATTGTAAGTTTTCCGAAAATGAAAAAGCACTTCAAAACTACTCAAGATGTTTGTACTAAAAGTCAAGTCACTAAATCCAAGTTTCTTACATGATAATAACTGTTTAAAAGAAAAAAATACTGTATTTATGATTAATTATAAAATGTTTTGATTACAAATAAACAAGTCAAGGATAAAATGCTTTAACATGGACTCATCCATTTTTTTGTTTCTCATTATTTTGTGTGATCCATTTATAAGATGCGAAGTTTTATAACAGTTTAAATTGAAGCAAAAAACCATGTGTTATTATATGAGAGTAAATACGGTAGTATTAAATATAGAGTAAAAATGTGATGAACCTAACAACTTATGTAAACAAGTTAGGCTGGAACATTTCAATTCTAATATCTAATTCTTAAGTTTTCTTTCCACCAAATAAAACAATAAATAATTTTCAATGAGCATCTAACTATCCCTTTGAAAGAAGCTTCACATTTTTGTAGATTATGAAGTCATGTTTGAAAATATAAAGGACAGGTCATTAGGAAATAAAAACCCAGTAGTATCCTTTTGCATCATCCAACATATGTGACTACACTTACCTAAGCACTATAAATAAATCAAGTCTAAAAACTAGATCTTATGTCATAAAAGTTTGGGTTTTTCTTTTAATTAAAAGTTTAAAAATATTGTCATACATTGGTCTTTGTACTTTATATGCATGATACTGCCAGTTCATTTCATACATATAAAACTATTTAATGATGTACTAAATTAGATATATGCAAATTTGATCTAAAATTGTCATCAGATTCTGAAAAATGTTTCTTTACAAAAAAGAAAAAGAGTAACAGCCAAGAATAATTATTTCTAAGTAAAAAAATATTAAACAGAAATTGTAACATACTTTAATGCAATATTCTTTATACTAAACTGAGTTTCTTGAATTTCTACTTATTTTAACTTTACCCAAAACCTGTGTATTTTCCGACATGTTAAATTTCGTCACTTGATATAAAATAATGACTGAATCTGGTACAGTCTTAACTGTCATGTACAATTTTTTAATGAATTTTTTTTCAAACTTATGAGCGATTAAACACGAGTTAACAGTTTTGCATTGATCAAACCTCAATATTCATATATGATATATATAAGAAATGACATATACAAAAATCAATACATGCAATGTTCAATGTTTTGAGATTCCCTGATATTGGTGTCATTAATATTATATAAATATAAATATATTATATATACCACAATGTCTGTCATGTTATCATTTGGTGTCAGTCATACATCAACTTTAAAAACAGAAACATTCACTACAAAATATCAGTCACGCACCCTCCCCGAGTTTTTTTAGTTTTCTCTCTGTCCTGACACTTTCTTGTACACTCTCTTTGAATTCTAGATCATCTTTATGTCACAAAATTTTAAGTCTAAACTATTCACTCAAGAAAAAGTTGTTCAGAGCAGAAATCAATGCTTTAAATATTTTTGAAAAACTGACATTCACTTCATACCTGAAGTCTAAAAGAAAATCGGAATAAAAACCTGCAATAATCATTTTTTAAACATAAAACAAGCACCTTTAAAAAAGAAATATTAAAATTTTGTCAACAATTTAAAACTCTAAATAATAAGCTGGATGGAAAAAGCTTTACACTATTCACAAATTGTGAAACATACCAGATGAAAGTGACAGGACTCGCGTTCTTGCCTACTCACTAACAGATCGGCTCCCCACACTGTTACCATCCTTGCACACATACAATGTTTAATTTTCATAATGCAAACTCACATCTATCCCCAAACCCCCACCCCATCCCTGTCTCCCCAATCTTTCCTTTTATAACCTTGTTAAATTTGTTATTTCAAAAGCAATACTTTTCTGTTAATCACTATGAAGCTGAAATATGTAAAACACAGACAACACAAGTCAATTTAATTGGTTACTCCTCAGAACACTGGTTTAAAATGATGATTATTATTATTTTTTAATAATTATTTTGTTTCAATAAAATTTTAGACATACAGTTGGTAACACATAACTTCCTGAATACAATGCTTGCAACAGCAAGTTCATGAGATTATAAGCAAGTTTTCTTCCATAATCACATTCAATTTAAAGTAAACCAATATTTTTCTTTCGGGCGTGACCTACTTTTTTCATGTTCAATATTAACAAAATCAGTAAAACCATTATTACAAAGTTGATCTTGATGTTTCCTAACACAGTTTTGTTCTTCATCAAAATTTCATCATTGCGTAGGCTGAAGTTGTTACAAAAACGTTTTGATGATTAAAAACTAAAATCTTTATAAGCTCGCACTCTTATAACAAAAATAACACCAAAAATTAAGCTCCCATTATCTAATACTGACATTTCTTCTGCTCTCTCCCTGCCTTAGAAACTGGCCGCTACCCGCAAAATTATGCATAAATCTTGTTCCAAATTCCAATATACCCATATACAAAAAAAATTCAATGCATATATGAAAATGTTCACAATTGAGTGTGTTAGAATGGCACAATGCAAAAATAGTAAGAGAAAAAAAATACAACAAATATAATGTAGGATATGACATGTGAGGAAATATGTAAATGAAAACACACAGTAATATCATGCAATAAGTATGTTATACCCCTAACAAACAAGTTAATAAACTTGTATATTAACTCCCTGTGTCAAACGTTTCCACAGCAACAAATATAATCCTACTTTAAAAACAAAACTAGGTCTTTAATGACTTTATACCAAAAACTTTCTGTACAAACAAAATGATGATAAATCACTGGTGAACATTAAACTAGTAAATAAAAGGTTACCATGACAACAAACAAGAAACATTGCTTTCTATTTTTTCTACACTTTCCACCATGCATTTCCGGACTTTACTAGCATATTCAAGTCTTAAAATAAATCTTGTAGTAAAATCTTATTGAGGTATGTTCGACTAAAATTGCATGTACCTGCATTATCTTTGCATTTTTAAATATTATTTGTTATTTATGCAGGTGTTAATTGTTATTAATGAGATTTAACATACAAGTATCAAAGAAAAGTAATGGTGTATACAATTTACCATATAGACATTAATTTACAAATTTTTGGTTGTAAACCATTCAAAATACAGGTATAAGGTATTCATTTGAATCCTTTCCCTTTATCACTATCAATCTTTACAATACATTGGACAGGTTCATCAGACAGAATGATGTTTTCCTAAGACTATCTTTATCAGTCATTCAACATACCAGGCCCACCCACCCAAGTCAGGTTAGCAAAGCCATAACCTTTTCAATTAAAAAGAGAGCAATGTTTCTATAATTAAAATACTAACAAATATCACACAATATGTAATATATTCTACCACAGCAAAACTTCTCTAAACTTTCTAGATATGATGACAAGTCTTTGCACTTAGATAATGACATAAAAAATAATCAACCCTCATATGATTAAAAACATTAATCATGATCAATATTAATCATGAGTACATGTATGATAAAATTGTAATGCTATACGTTTGCCAAAATACTACCATATATATTCAAATTTACCTGCACATATCATAGAATTAGTCCTTACATTTGTTATGATGGCAAGGAAACAAAACAAGAGCTGTTGGTAGGACAGCAACGCTCGACTATTCTTAGTGCTCGATAGTAAAAAAAATGCTTGATACAGTTACCTCCTCCTGTTTACAGGTTGGGGTCATGATGGTGAACAAATGTGCAAAGTTTCAAAGCCGTATGTCAATGGACTTTGAAAATATTTGAACTATTACAAAAACTTTAAAGTAAATTCTATGTCGAAAAAGGGCCATTATTTTGTCAAAATGCTTGATAGAGTTACCTCCTCCTGTTTACAAAGTTGGGGGCAATCATATTCATGATGTCAAAAAGAACAAAAACTTGACAGAGTGTGCAAAGTTTCAAAATGGTTTTGAATAAAGTGAGGTGGTACAAAAAACTTAACCAAGCTCAATCTTTCTAAGTCAAGGCATAATTCTGTCAATTAGACTTTGAAAATATTTGAACTATTACAAAAACTTAACAGTGTGATCTTTAATGTAAATTATAAGTCGAAAAAGGGTTGCAAATCAAAATTCTTTATAAACAGAATTGTCCTTAATTGTTATGATGGAAGGAACATAATTCTGTCAAAATGCTTGAAAAGTTACCTCCTCTTGTCTACAGGTTGGGGTCATGATGGTGAACAAGTGTGCAAAGTTTTAAAATTCTATGCCATATGTCAATGGACTTTGAAAAAATTTGAACTATTACAAAATTTAACTTTAACGTAAATTCTAAGTCGAAAAAGGGGCATAATTCTGTCAAAATGCTTGAAAGAGTTACCTCCTCTTGTCTACAGGTTGGGGTCATGATGGTGAACAAGTGTGCAAAGTTTCAAAGCCATATGTCAATGGACTTTGAAAATATTTGAACTATTACAAAAACTTTAACGTAAATTCTAAGTCGAAAAAGGGGCATAATTCTGTCAAAATGCTTGATAGAGTTACCTCCTCCTGTCTACAGGTTGGGGTCATGATGGTGAACAAGTGTGCAAAGTTTCAAAGCCATATGTCTATGGACTTTGAAAATATTTGAACTATTACAAAAACTTTAACATAAGTGGTTACGCCGACGCGGACGCCGACGCTCGGGTGCATGCAATAGCTCTACTTATTCTTATCGAATAGTCGAGCTAATAATTTAACTGATTTCTAAAAGATATATAATTAGTTTATTACTAAAAGCAAAAAAAATTTTTTTTTGATCATCGAAATATTCTGTTTAAACAATATTTATTAAAAATCTTAATTTACATAATAAATTACAAAAAAATAAATTGTACAGAGAAACTTCAAAAAGCTTTTTTAAAAAACTGTTATTTACCCAAAACTTCACATGCGTATTTTTCACCAACCAATCATAAATGCAACAAAATAAATCTATTTACTATTTACCTAGAAAGAATTAATTTAAGACAAAATCTATCACATCATGTTTAAAGAACTTCTGCCTTTGGTATCTATAACACAATAAATTTAAAAAACGTATTTTAAAAGCAATCTCGCAAACTGCCTAATCTAATTGGCTTAAATAAATCATATATTACTTTGTTTCATTCCAATCTAAATATACTTTCTACAGAATATATATATATTAAATAATAAATCACTATACATGATCTTTTAAATATTGCTATAATACAATTCTATCGTGACAAACGTTATTATTTACATGGAAAAATCAATTAACGCATTGGAAATATAAATAATAGATCACCCTATATCATTCTACAGTTAAGTTGTAATATTTCATATACAGACGAGCCAGGGCAATACATAGTTAATGCATTGAAAATTCTATTTTTAAAATCATTCATTTAGCACTAAGGATGGAAAAAATTAAACAATTTCAATGTATATTTTTCAACTTATAACAAGTGTGTTGCAGTGTGTAAGTATAAAAGACTAAAGAGTCTATAATAATTGATAACCAAATGTGAACGCCAGCCTGAAGATGTATTGAACAGGTTCATATTATCAACTCAAACTGCTGTTTTTAGCCAAATCATCAAAATGAGATACAAAAATACAAACTTTATATATTTACTCAATTTATGAATGAAATCACTGGCGATGCTCAAATCTTTTGTTTTTTGCCTTATCAATACTAGTAAAAACTGAAAATCTATGAGTAAAAAGCACATGTTTCTTGTTCAACTATCAAAATTAACAAAATCAGTTTGTTATGAAATCTAAAAGAATGCATCAGAAGTGATTAACCAGTGATTTTTTTCTTCTTCTCAAATGTACCCAAAAACTGTATTGAAAAAATGCTAGTAAATTATATAGTTGACATGCCTATTCTCAGCAAGAAAAATTATCTTAAAATAGTGCACAGTAAAAATTATGGATCATGAACTTTGGTACACACAACTCGAAATACAAAAATATAAAATATGATAAGTTTGATGATATTAAAATCATGACGTGCAATGAAAATAATTATTCAGTCGCGATAGCGTTTCAATATAGTGATGGATATGTATACAATGTGAGATGATTGTAAGAGATCTTTGGGTTTTACAAATTCAATTTAAATGAATTTATATATCATAGGAATGCAAAATTGTTGTGAGAACACTTCTCTGATCATGCAAAAAATGATAAAAAATGAAGCAGTCACAATCAGTAAAACTTTAAAGCACATTTAATTAAAATTTGTTTTGCATGAATGATCAATATTAACTTTTATCATATAAGTGTATTCTAGCTTTAATCAAAGTTCAAACAGATTGGTTGACATTATATTTCCATCCAGTCAATTAATTTGCAGATTCTATTTGCTGAAACTTTAATTATAAAAAAATCCTGAAAATCTTTATCTTTACAACTTTTATCTTAACACTTTTATCTACTAATAATGTAGAAGAAAGATGGCTTTTAGGTGTCTGAAAAACCTGCATTTAGGAAGAATTTTGTTAGATAAATATTCTGCAAATCATTGTACCCCATAAAAACATCCATTATCTCTAGCATGCAATGATCTAACTTAACATCTGAAATTTAAAAAAAAAACAAGAAAGTTCAAAACCATTAGATTTAAATAATTTTTTGGTGTCAGAAACTAATATTTCTTTTTAAAAAATGATCAATGAAGCTATTTATTATCTAATTTATCATAGTCATTATACCTACATAAAACAAGTTTAAATACATGTACCAGATGTAAAAAGCTTTGGTCTTAGATCACGTTATTTGAAAAATTCATGAATATATACCATCAAGCATTAGCCATATTCTCTATAAAAATTATAAGACTTTATCAACTGACAACTGCTATGATTACTATGTGTTTTCATTCTGTGTAGGGATGATAAGATAAATGATGTACAAATTAAAAACAAAAATCACAATCTCAGGTCCAGTATAACATGGCAAAAGTCGTCAACAATAAATACGGTCCGTAAATAAAAACCAGTCAAATCTAAGCTGCCGCAAATATATTAAAATACCCATGATTCAAGACAAACTTCATAATTGAACAATCTGTATAAATTATAGACTAGCACAGTGTGACAAGGCACAAATATAACATTCTATACATCGGACAGACTTAGAATTTGACTTCTAATAGATATCACCCAATGGCTTTGATCAAGAATACCTCAGTTCGGACTCAATCTCATTTTCTCCTGCTGGTCAGGCGTATGCTGCTTGCCCCTCACCCAGCGGTACTTATCTTTTCCCTGCATCTCGTAGCCCGAACTGAAATTGCCGCTACCCCCAGTAAAATCACTTGCGCTCTTACTACCCTGATAGCCATTCATGTTATTTACAGACGAATTCTGGCTGTGGTGGCCATTTTTATGATGATGGTGATGATGATTGTTGTGGTGGTGGTGATGATGAGACTTGTGGAATGGTCGAGAAGAGCTTTGATATTGCTGATTCGTGTTGTTGTATAAATTCTGCTGAAACTTGCTATTGTGATGATAACTGGGCTTGTAAAACTGCTGCTGAAACACAGCATTTTTCATAGCCATGGCTTTAAGCTTGTTAGCACTTGTTCGCGTGGTAACAATATTAAGGTTCATGTTGAAACGCTGTTGTTGCTGTCTCACTAAATCCTCAATGTTAACCGTATGTGCTTGATTTTCAAGGTTACCATCTTCCTTCAGCACTGCAAGTTGGCAAAATGATCCCTGACTTTCACCAAATCTGTACAATGGAAAACAGTCATTTCACCAATTTATTATGATAAAAATATCTAATCTGCGTTAAAATATAATAAGATTTTTATTGACAGCTGACTGGGACTAAACAAGCTGGGGGCTAGGTATGACCCACAAATGTCTGTGAAACTGCAGGGTGATATTTTGATATAAACTACATGGGTACACTGTAAAGGGTCAACTCAGCCCTCTACTAAAAGTATTTCAGAGGTACGATCACTATTAAAACAAATAGAATTTGTTTGAAATAATCTTTGTTAAGAAGAGATAGAGACAAGATGTTTCATGATCGGTCCGGTCCATAAGTTTTTACACAGAATTTTGGGACAATAAATGTCATTACATTAAACACTGTTAATACCAATATGTAAGGAAGTAAAATATGCGTACTTGTGTATAATTAGACATGTTAAATATTAAGTTTGAACAGAACATTTACAATGAACATTTACATTGAAATATGGATGTTTTGAATTTGCCGATGCAGTAAAATCAATCCAAGTTTTTTTAGTTTTTGCAAGTAAAATCTTTAAAAAATGTTACATTTTCTAATCCTGCATTCATTACCTGCAACAAACTTCTTTTGGGTCAACCCAAAGTGTCAGTTCTTGTGGCAAGTTGAGATCAGTGTATTGTAATCCACAAATACCAGCAACTTTGTCTAATACAGGGTCAATAGGTTCAGATGGGTTTATACGAATGCATCGGTATCCCTGACCCTTGGTTGGCTCTTCAGCATACCAGTGGTTCTTGAACTTGTCAATCAATGTTGCTGACAACTGGTCTGAAAATTCATCAACCTTTTCTTTTGGAATGCTATCGTTTTGCTTTATTAATCGTGTCACGAAAACAACAGCAGCTGCAATTTCTTCCCTCATAGCTGTCTATATTTTTCAACCACTGAGGCTCAAACATGAGCAATTAACAAGTCACAGCTGACGCAGAGCCTCGTTTTCAAATCAGTAATTCTAGTCTGTCTCTCTTTAATTTTTCTTCAATATACACCTTTACTGGCCTGAAATTAGCATAACTAAAGGCTATTAGTTTTAGATAGACAAAATTCAAACAAAATATACCATCTATGAAAACACAGTAACAAAGAATATTCAGATTTATGGTCTAGATTTGTTTTCCTTTGTTTACATACATCAGAATCGGGTTCCGTCTTCTTTCAATTCATTAGCAGATATTTAACAAGGGTTCACGGTTAAAATTACTCAATAGTTTAGATGAAAATACAAACTGCATTGTGAGCAGTTTAACATGTATAATACGAGCAATATTGCTTCATATTTTACCTTTTAATCTCACTACTTTTCTTCTTATTTCTTCTCGAACAAAAATGTCGGCCGCAAGCAATTTCAACCAATCAAATCTCTCAGATTTGGCAATGTTATTACTCGAACATATCGTCATTTCGCGGGAGCTTGTGTTTATCGTCCGGCAAGACAATATTTTTCCGTACTGGTTATATGATAGACGTCATGTTGATTTTTCCCTCACCAAGGTTCTTGAAAGTCCCCCGGACAATCACAGACACTTAGAACGATTTTAAATTCCAAATAAAACGTATATTTGCCAATATATAAAAAACTTAATATATAAGCCATTAATTTTTTAAGAACATTCATATGTCTACGTCTATAATTTTTTACAGGGGCGGATACAGAACATGGTTTCCTGGGGGGGGGGGGGCTGACAAATGGGTGGAAGATTTTGATAAAAATAAGGCAACAGGCGAAAAATTGTGCACTTTTGTTTGAAGATTGGGTCAGCATCTTGTTCATGTAACAAAAATTGCAATTTGATGTGTTTTATAGGTCATCTTATGAGTGGCAATGCATTTATTAATTAAGATTAAGTTTAAATCTTCCTACGGGGTAAAACAGCGGGATTTCAAAGTGAATAATTCTATCTATTAGATTTTCTCTTCTGTCAGGATAAACAGGTAGTACTTGTAGATCTAACTATAAATCAAATTTTTAAATTTGATAAACACACATACACACTTAAATTACCTAATATAAATTTAGATTGTCATTTTCTAATTGTCTGTGTGATTTTTGTCATTTAGAAAATTCCGTCCTTTTAGTGACAGACATGAAATGAACATAAGATTTTCAATTTTTTTTGAATGATTGCTTTTCAAGTTTTAGAACAGTAGCATAATGCATTCTGTCCAGACTTATTGATTCTTTTTCATTATGCGTGCTATAATTATGAAATATTACCAATATGCTTCCTGCAACAAAGACCTATCGTTAGTAGCAGGAACATAATCTATGTCCCTGGTAGCAGCAGAGATCTATACTCTAGAAACATTAGTCTAAAATGTTCCTGGTATTGGTACCAAGTCAATTATAATCACGTGACATTTAATTAATTTACATGGTATCTTGTCAATTATAAGAACGTGACATTTAACTAATATTCGTTAAAATTAATTCGTGTTTATTTACCCATATTGCCAATTATTAATAAAAAAGAGTATAAAATAATGATGTCAGGCATTTATAGATTCATAGTACCGAGATATTTCGATTTTATGGCAATGACATTTAAAAAAAATAGAGTCAGGGAAACACAAATTTATGTAATGAAATGATATTAATCAGTCACCTATCCTAGCTATATTGTATTATATAAAATTATGACGCAATAGTATAAAATTATTAATAACGTACAATTAACATCAATGTAAATACAATGTATGTACTAAACTAACAAATCAGTGTTTATCATTGAACAATGCAGACTAAATGTCCCTACATTCATACATGATGTGGTAAACGTTGATTGTCCTATCTCAAAACTGGGTTATCTTTGATATGCCGATAAAATAAGTCTTGCCAATAAACATATGCAACATACTCAAACGTTTAGAAGCATAAAGAACTCAATAATATGAATTATACCCCTCTTAAATGTATAGTCTGTAACGGCCACCGGGCAAAGGGTTAAAATAGAGAACAGTGCAGACCATGGATCAGGCGACACTGGTCGCATAGGCATACTCGTTTTGTAGCGGCCACCAGGCTTAGGTAAAGGTAAGTGAAAACCATGGTCAGACGACCCTGGTCGCATGGGCATACTCGTTTCTGTACCCGCCACCAGGCTTAGGGTTTAAAAATAGCGAACAGTGCAGACCAAGATTAGACGACACTGGTCGCATGGGCATACTCGTTTTGTAGCGGCCACCAGGCTAGCTTAGGGTTTAAAAATAGAACAGTGTCGACCATAATCAGACGGCACTGGTCGATATTCTGTACCCGTCAACAGAAAAGGATGCTGCACCGCAAAAGGTCAACATAAAATTACTGATTAACAATTTGTGGTGTCAAACCTTAATGTGGTTATCTTCTATAAATGTTTCGCTTATAAATGCACATAAACGGATGGTACAGGTCACTGTCTAAATTATTTATATCTTTAAAACAAGATAAACAATTTACATCATGTCTTGTTGAATCGTTTTAAGGGCACTGTATATCAATTTCTTAAGAGTGTAAATCTGTTATCAAAAAGGGTCTGCAAAGAGCAAATATTACATGGATTTATGATATATAAGTAACTGTGGTAAGTAAATGTATATAATCTCATACAGTACTTTCGTGTTTTTGGCACGTATTTTACGTATTTTTACATTATGACACACAAGATACAGATACCTGCACTGTATTAATAAGATATATACATGTATATGTATAAGTATGCATATATATATATATAAGTATATAATCAAATTCAGTATTTTCGTGTTTTTGGCACGTATTTTACATCTGTTGACACTTTGACACTAAGTACAGTTTCTTGTAATGTATTTACAGAGATATATTTATACACACAAGCACATGTAAATTACAAGTGCTGCATTGGGTAAATTATGGCATTAAGAAATCTAGCATAATCGTTCATTTATCTTTGTTTCATTTGTGTAGAAGGAAGTTTTTTTTATCTATACATGATATACATTGATTCGAGACGTTGCTGTAGAAACAAAGATATTAGAAATCCTCAGTTTTGATCACAAGCCATGCATGTGTCGACAACAGATTATACATCTGCAATCAAGTGCAGACCAAGATCACCCAGTTTGCTTGTTGTTCTAATAATAGTAACACAGCAACTAAAAATTATAATGATTTTGTTTATATTGAATGATGGACAAGTCTACTTAAAGCGTGTTTAGGGCTAATGATTTTAAATAAAAGAATTAAACAAAATTATATTTGGGAAATATATGTGTCACTATTGCTTTTTTTGAAAGCAGCGCACATCCAGACTCACGTATTTTTCAATTATTGCGGAAATTCAATATCATTTATTTTCGACAATTGCTTTGTCATTTAGGACACACGCATTCTAAATACTTCAGAACCATACTTTTAAGTGGCACGTACATTAAAGGTTCGTTAATTACTGCCATATGTACAAATCTGTGGATATTTCTAAACTTTAAATGTCACCATTTCATTATTAAATGATAAATCCGCTTCAGCCGGTATTAGGGGCGGTGGAACTTACATTTATCGTTTCCATCCATGTACAGGCTCATTCAAACAGAGCCTGCAACATTATTTTTTTTTGCTGTTTTGGGTGTTCTTTAAGGTTTCCAGTTTTTAACATTATACAAATAAAAAAAAGACTTGACCTGGCACAAGGACTTTCTGTTCACCTAAATTCAAGACACACGACCTCTTAAAATAATGCTGAAATAGACGGGATAAAAATGATAAATTTTATCAAATTTTGTACACATCACTGTGAATGTCACTTTAACTGTGAATATTCAAGCTTTGTCCAAGCTTTTGATATATTTGTATTAAATTTAAGTTCGATTGTTTGAACATTGTTTCCGTTATCCGCAAGCGTGTCTTATTAATTAAGGTACATTTTTGTCCTTTATTTAAACACTACTAGTATAGACAGCTTGACAGACTTGCTTCATTAATTGGTGTTGGTGGTGGTAGTTTACCATCCGGATCACGACAGGGAGCCACATTGAATTGACCAGAGCACAGTTCAGCCACCGCATCGTTCCTGGATAAGCCTCAAGCCGTTTACCAGAGTACTTACCAGTACTAGTTCCCCTACTTTCACAAGGATACATGCCAGTGCGAATGACCATAGACAGGATTTCATGATCAATTACAACGAAAGTGACCTGCCCGATTCACGGTACAACGCTCTACATATTGAACCGGGCGGCTCTTGCTCCATTAATTCGTAAGATCGGCCAGATATTCCACAATGCAGCTGCTCATTCATATGCAGCATATGCTACAAACTATTATGACAAAACAAACAAGACGTATATTTTATTTCTACATAATCTAAGGTTAAACACATTATCTTTTTTGACACTGTTATCACATAATCCATAATCCATGTGGTTATTTCGAAATATCAAGGTATAGGAGACACAGTTCTGGTTTATTAGGTGCAAATTTAAGTATTCGAATTCTTGTTTGATAAATAACCATTCTGCAAAAGTATAACAAAAATATATAAAAACATATCGATTTCGAGATTAGAAAACGTAGTGAATGTTATAGAACAATTGGTAACGTTACGTGGAACGTCTGGACGGCACGTGTATAATTGTTGAATTAACGCCAGAAGAATGTTTATACTGTAAGTGAATTAATACTGTATATTTTACAGAGATTTTCTTACACCATTATTCATTCTGTGAATTTAAGTTATTTTTCTTTTTTTATTATTTTTTTTAATACTTGCTTACCGCGTTTCGTCACGCGGAACATCATGACGTCGAAATGTTTATTCTTAAATTGCAGAATGAAAAAAGGGACTTAAATAGGCGGGTTCGTATGATTTACATTGTTTCTCATGAAGTTAATGATAAAATCGATAATAATTATGATAACAGTGATTATGATGTTGATAATGATAATAATGATAAAGATATAAATAGAACCTAAAAGGACTTAAAAATAAAGTAATAATAATAATAATAATAATAATAATAATAATAATAATAATAATAATAATAATAATAATAATTTATAATAATGATAATAATAATAATAATAATAATGATGATGATGATAATAATAATAATAATAATAATAATAATAACAAAAACAATAACAACAACAACAACAGATCTAATACTAATGTAAATAATGATATCAATATATCATGTATTATTACTATAAATAATAAAAATAAATATAATGAATGATATGTTATATGGCGTAAATATAAATAGTTGTTTTGCAATATAACCCTCGTCTGGCGGCAAGGGTTATATATGTAAACAAATGTTTATACAGGACCATATAACCTGTGAAAATCTTTATAACTAATAATGCAAGCTTTTTAAGCTATAAACATTTTGATAGGTTTAATAGCCCATTGTAAATATTGGGTAAACTTATATAACCTAAATTGACAAACAAGAATTATATATCAAACAACCGTGTATTTACGTCCATATAACCCATTGAAAGTCTTAAAATCGAATTTGTAATAGGCAATTGCGAATTTCTTATCTTTGATAAATCACAAAATAGTAGCAAACATGTATGTTATTGGTTATAACGACTTTTAAAAGTTATATTATTAGTTATTAAGATTTTTGACAGTTTATATGACCATATATAAACGGTTGATGGTATATATAACCCGAGCCGCTAGACGTTACAAAACTACAGCGAGAGCTGCTTTTTGTGCCGTTACGGGCGGATGGACCCTCATTAAACATTAACTACATACGTTACAAAACCTTCATTCTAACACTTTCGGAATTTTTTCTATATAAACAAAGAAAGCCCGAAGCGTGCATTATTCTACAACAATGCACTCGCCGTTCTTATTATCTCCCTGTGTATTTTCACATTGCGGGCGCCATTTTGTTTGAAAAATCTGATAAATAAAAACAATTTTTTGTCGAATTTTGTTGTGAAAACTATCTAGAATGAAAGAAAATGGTCTAACTAAGTAAATGAATCCGAACACCAATATCTTTTATTCAGTCGTTAACGCTGTACAGACGTTTAAAGACTTAGTATTGTTTACGTGACGTCACAATGTAGCGCCAAACAGCACGTGCAAAACAATCAAATCAAGTACGTTATTTTAATGTCGCAAACGAGTTAAGTTTTACATTTATTTCACTTTTAATAATTTTTATTTCGCTTGAAAAATTATAGAGTGAAATAAAATAAAAAACAAAGTTTAATCAACGTTTTAAAAATGCGTTATTCTCAAAATGTTTCTACACACGGAAGATTTAACGACAGTTTTTTTTCATACCACTGTAACAGCCTTTAAAGAACGTTTCTATTGGCGAAAACAAATTTAAACACCAAACATAAAGTCCGGCTTTATAGTAATAGATCTAATTATATTTTTTCTTGACGTGTTAGAATGGAAATAGTTATTAATTCTTTGTGCATTATTGTATAATAATGCACGTTTTTCGTTCAAATGCTTTGTAATTAATCACTCAGGCCTATCGGCCTTCGTGATTATATTACTACGCATTTGAACTCAAACCGTGCATTATTCTACAACAATGCACTCAGAATTGATATCTATTTCCTAAGTATCATAAACGATAATATACAATTAAATTCATAATTCATTGTGTGACGTAATATATGTGACTTAAACAATTTTGGCATTGCTGAATATACCATCCTTGACATTTTATTTCTATCATTAAGTTGTCGTTTAAAAGAGTTGGGAAAATAGCCCAGTTAAATTACATATTCACATTTATCTTTTTTTCTGTTTAAAAGGCGGAAAATAAAGGCGATTATGTGTCATATAGTCCAAGGAAGGTATTTTGTTACCTCATACAAAGTAGTTATGAATAATAAAGTAAAACACACGCTCTAACATCACATTTTATTGTGCACTATATTTCTGTAATACATATAGGATATTCAAGTTTTTTCTCTCTCTATAAATGCAGGATTTATTTTCATCGAGTGGTATGAAAATACATATTTCAGATAAACTTATTTAACTTTTTTGACCTTACAATGCTAAAGACTTCTACTTTCATTTTATTAATTAAGAATTAAGTAGTAATGCAATTTTATTGTAATGCATAAGAATTGTACCGAATTAGCTAAATGACGGATTTAGTGTGTGTCAAAAAGTAGAGATAGAACCTGAATCAATTGCTTTATATAGTTTTAAAAAAAGATATTTTCCAATAATCGAAAGTACATTTTTTATGGTAAGGAAAATATTTGAATTACGATCCGTTTTTTACATGTACATGTATGTCATCTTCTTGCATATATATTTATTTATTTATTTATTTAAGTCTCAATAACATATATGTATATATCAATCAATATAAAATACAGGATAAAACATATGGCATACATATATGAAACCAATCAAATGCAATACATTGCATGGCTTAATGTCCTTTTTGTTTGTTTGTTTTGGATTTTTAAAAATTACTTTCCTTATTTCTGTTTGTCTAAAAGAACAAGCCAAAACAAAGAAAGATATGCACACAATATGAATTGAATATGCCTACTTTTTATATTCTTATTACAACAACAACAACAACAACAATAAATATGTGTATTTCATATAGACATTTGCATATAATTCCAGTATGATCTCGGCATAGGACCATGTCATCAAAGAAAAACAATTTCGAAAACCCTGACAATACTTGCGGCAAGACAAGAGGAAACGCTGCAGACGACAGTAAAATATCAAACCGCGATGACGATGACAACATTGCGATCCCCGTGCCTCCGGACGGAGGTTGGGGTTGGGTGATTACGCTGTCGTCATTCATGGTCGGCATGATTGTTGACGGAATTGCGTTCACATTTGGAATTTTCTTCAGTGATTTCCAGGACTATTTTGGCGCCAACAAGAGCACAACATCTTCGATAAATTCTGTACTCACCGGAACATATCTGTCTATTGGTAAGTGCATAAATCAAATCATGCTTTTCAAGATAAAAGTCGGCTTAAATTAAATCTGTTTTTTCTAACTCCCAGTGTTATTCAGGACTTACAAAATTGATTAACAAATATACCTTTTGTATTAGTGTTTAAAAACGTGGACAGTATTGTAACCGTCGTACTCTCGTACTGTTACCATAGTACTGTCACCATCGTCGCGCTTCAACATTGTACTGTCGTACTTGTCACCATTGTACTGTCGCCTTCCTGTCACGCAAACATTTCACTATGTACATGACGTCAGACGAAGATACGTGCCTTTAAATCTATTTAGTTCTGTGACATGGCTAACGTTTTCCTCCATATTAATATTTTACTATGCGCGTGCTTAACAGGAAGTCGACAGTACGATGGTGACTGTACGGCAGTACCATGGTAACGGTTAGACAGTATGATAGTAACAATACGACAGTATGATGGTGACAGTACAGCAGCACGATGGACTATCACGATCGTTATGTCGCACTCCGCCACCGTACTGTCGTTCTGTCACCATCGCAGAGAAAACGCGCTGGCCCTAACGGAACACAGTATGCAATTACCTTTTGAAGCACAATCATACACTTCTAACATTACTTTAATTTCCTTTAAATACAGTTTACAAATGAACTCAGAAATCCAAAGTATGCTACATCTCTGCACTGTCAATTTTTTTGAAAAGTTTACTTTAATAGCTCAGTAAAAACAAACTGTTTTTTTTTTGTACATTGCTTAATATTTGGCTCTCATCTTATTACTATACCATTTTTGGTGCGTATTGCAGTAAACAATTGCATTGTATTGAATTGCATTGCATTGTCATTGCATTATATTTTTATTCACAGTTACACTGATATGAATTCATATTATATTCTTTATATTATATGAATTATTTATTTATTGCTTTTAATAAATTTAATATTATGATACTAATATTTTGTTTGTTTGTTTTCATATTGCAATAGCATTGCATTCATTCGTGGCATAGACTGAAATTTGCCTGCATTCATTTCTTGTTTGCAGCCTTGTATGGTCATTGCATTGTATTTAGTGCTTTGGTCAATATACGCTTTGTTTAGCCTAACTTTCTCCAACGTACTTAATTATTTTGGTTTTGTTTGGGTTTCTTTTTTCCTTTTTGGCAAGTAAACGACATGAAAACTTTTGTCTGTTGTTAATGAATATTAATAATTTTTTTGAAATTATAATTCATTCTATATAGACAGGCCCAATTAAAGGGTGCTTTAGATTATATGCTGAGATATTGTTTGTCCATGTAAGAGCGGTATCACCGGTGGCTCGTTTTTACGTGCCGCACCTTTTTCCAAATTTTCAAGTGATATTTATTAACTGTAAAAATTTTTGTTTTGTAAGCCTTTTTTTCTTAATTGGAAAAGGGTAATAACACAATGACGAAGACGTACGGTTATTGTCCGTTGGACTTTTAGTTTCTAACACGGAAATAAAATAAATGAGGAATTTTTTTTAAAATAATGTGCGTTGTATATATCAGTATATCTATAAATCAAAGCCATAAATTAAATAAACGCTTTCATGTCTTATAGGTGCTTAGCAATATAACAGCGAAGACATCAACAACAACAACAACAACAACAACAACAACAACAACTCAATATCAACTTCAAAATAGATTTTTTTATTAGCTATGAACCATATTTCCTGTAGGATTTGATATTTGAATGATAATATACATGTACTTGTTAATATTCGTTCTCTCATTAAAAATAGAGAAAAAATGTTTGTTATTTCTAGAACTGGACCATAGGGAGCCAACTTGTGCCTTAATTATGTACACGCAACTATAAACAATGTATATTTAAATACACTTCTGACAATACTACAAATTATCTCATTTTTTAACTCTTACTTTCGGCGTTTCTTCATTTCAGGAACTGGTTTCGGATTGATGTATTTACCGGCTATTGTTATGGTCGGGTACTATTTCGATAAAAGGCGCGCCTTGGCTACAGGAATAGCTGTCTGTGGCAGTGGCATAGGGAGCTTTTTATTTGCTCCACTCAGCGAATACCTCTTGAGTAAATATAGTTGGAAAGGTGCCATGTGGATTCTGTCCGGTATATCCCTAAATGGGATCGTATTTTCTGCGTTATTCCGGCCTCTAGAATATGCAGATACTTCTGTTGAACTTATTGAAACTTGCGATGAAGAAGTAGAAGTCGACAATAAAAATAAACCAATTTATAACCCATTGCTGCAGAAGATTAAAGGTACACCCGAGAATTCTATGTATAGAAGTAAATCGCTTGAAGCATGTAATAAAGAAAATGGAGGCGTGAAAGATTCCGACATAGCACGACTCGGTCATAGCCTCTTTTTGGATGCTGAACCAAGGTCACGAAAACACGCCAAAGGTCGTCACGTGTTACACCCATTAGAACGAAAAGATATATTTTATAGCGGAAGCGTTCAAAGACTTCCTGAATATACAGCTGCGGGGAATGAAGAAAACTTCGTGAGAAGCATGCTTAAACTAAACCACGATCTCTCGGATGAAGCTGATACTGGCAGTGTTAAAAGCAAGAAAGTCTCTTGGCTTAAGCTTTTTACAGATACGTTTGACTTCTCACTTTTAAAGAGTCCAACTTTCGTTATCTACGGTTTATCGTGTTTTCTATGTATGATAGGTAAGTAGAATACTCTTGTTTGTAATAGTAGCCTAAAACACAGACCCTTGTCCTCTTAGCTTTAGAGGCACTAACTATCAAAACATTACTATATATAGCATGTGGGAACTTACGTAAATGCCTCTTACTATGTAATTAGGTAACGGGGGGAAAATATGATGCCGAAACACGGAAAGAGTCAATTTTGACATATTTTGCATAAATTGTACCAAAATTTGCGAACTAAATACTGATAAATTGTGTATATTATTGTTGTTTGCCCATCTTGCTGTATGCTGCTTTAACATCGTCAACTACAATTTAAGCGTCACTTTGCATTCGCACTATTATTTGCACATATTATGCATATTTTGTTGGTTTACTAGTACCATATAACAACAACATCATTATCAACAACAACAACAACAACAACAACAAAAGAAAACAACACAAAATACCCAACACAAACGAGAAAACAAGAACTAAACACCAAAAAAACAAACAGTTTATTGTCTTTGATTGACTTGTCCATCTTTCAAACTTTGCATAACCATTCTTTATTTCAAGTGATTTAGTGAAAAGTTCAAATATGTCCTGACTGAATAGCTCTGTGCTGGCCAATCTTGGTCTGCACTGGTCGCATGAATAGATTGGTCGCATGTGTACACTGATCACATGAAAACACTGGTCACATGGGTACACTGGTCGCATGTGTACACTGGTCACATGGGTACACTGGTCGCATGTGTACACTGATCACATGAGAACACTGGTCACATGGGTACACTGGTCGCATGTGTACACTGGTCGCATACGCACATTGGTCGCATAGATAGATATAGTTGTCGACAGTAGGGTGAAGGTTTATTATAAGATTGTATTTAAAAATGCTGTATACACATGTCTGTAGTCACGTCTTCATGTGGACAGGTTGAAATTAAGTCCAAAATAAATCAAAGATGACCTGAATAACTTTCAATATATCACCTTAAATGACCTCTCTTTCCTTTATGTTTATCAAAAAGTAATACTTTTGCAGATAATCTAAAGAAGCAGGACACACATTATTACATCTTTATCACTTTATCAGTTTTATTACGTACTCCCTTATTTACTTTCTCTGATAACAAACACACTAACACCTGGCCAGTATCATTAGTCACAAAGCTACAGTTTTATTATGGTCATTGACCAGTCTTTTTGACCAACATTCGTTCACCTCTAAAAATGTCGACTCATCTTTATTTTATCCAATGAACTTTCATTGTTACATAGGCGTTGCGTTGTTTTAATGCCGTGTGGCGGTGGTAAAAAAACTCCCCACGTACTTTTCAGTCAGAGAGATTATATTTTTGGTTTCATCTGTTGTCTTTTGCTTTGTTTTTGTACAACTTTTAACAAAACAAGATTCTCTACAAATTGATCAATCTAAATGTAACAAAAAGTTTGTTTATGTTATTGTTTTATATTTTGTTTTGTTTATTGTTAAAAGCATGTACAATGTTTTATATCTACGTAATTCTAACTAACTTAATTTATTTCTCAAAATATATATACATGTTTCAATTAACAACATACACAAAGCATTTCAAATATGCTTAAAAACAGGATTTGAACGAAAGACAAAGTGTCTTATGTAATTTTTTCTCCTAAATTAACTTCTAACTAATTTAAGGTCATTTTCATAACCAAGATACGATTCTAGTTGTTTCGAAATAGCACCGATAATCACACGTGATACAATTTTCAAACTTCTTCTCATGATTCGAGCAAAGAATATATAAAATTTTCATGGATTTTAATACATATGGTGTTACAGCCGGTGCTAGGGGTATTAAATATGGCTAACCTTCCATAAACTCACTTTTTAAAACGAACTCGAACAAAATGAGTTTGTATTTGTATATATAAATATTGATATTTTATATTTTTTGTTTCAGGGTTTTTTGTTCCATTTATTTACATACCAGACATAGCCGTGAAGAATGGTATGTCCACATCACAGGTTGGTATATTTATCTATTATCAGATTGGTATATTTATCTATTATCAGGTTGGCATATTTATCTATTATCAGGTTGGTATATTTATCTATTATCAGGTTGGTACATGTATATTTATCCATTATCAGGGTGGTATATTTATCTATTATCAGATTGGTGTTTTTATCTATTATCAGGTTGGTATATTTATCTATTATCAGGTTGGTATAATTTATCAATTATCAGGTTGGTGTTTTTATCTATTATCAGGTTGGTATATTTATCTATTATCAGATTGGTATATTCATCTATTATCTGGTTGGTATTTTTATCAATTATCAGGTTGGTATATTTATCTATTATCAGATTGGTATTTTTTTATCCATTATCAGGTTGGTATATTTATTTATTATCATTACTAATTTATCTCTATTTGTCACAATATTATGTTCCTTGAAGAGAAGATAACGTTCCATTGCTAATTTTAAGAGATTTCAACATCAAAATCTCAAAATAATCAAACGTAGTTGCAGTTAAAAGAAATATCGAGACTAAATGTATTAAGTTACTTATTAATGCGTTTCATACAAACTCTAAAGAAGTTGAAGCAGGTAGAGTGTATATATACATGTATGTGTCGTAAATACATCATAATTACCATATTACATGTAATTAATTTTATCTGCATTAACTTTAAATAGTTACCCTCGTTGTAAACATATTGACTTTGATTTAATATTTTAAATGAAAATGCTTATTATTGCACGCTGGGCAATTTGTCTTCACATTTTGTTTCGATAATTTTAGACATCGTAAACAAAGACAGAGAAACAGAGCCATAATTGAGCCATGTCATGACAAAACCAACATAATGGGTTTGCGACCAGCATGGATCAAGACCAGCCTGCGCATCCGCGCAGTCTGATCAGGATCCATGCTGTTCGATTACAAACCCTATAACAAGTAGAGAAACTGATAGCGAACAGCATGGATCCTGATCAGACTGCGCGGATGCGCAGGCTGGTCTGGATCCATGCTGGTCGCAAACCCATTATGTTGGTTTTGTCGTGACACGGCTCATATACATATAAAATGTCAATTTGTTTTGATACTAGAATGCCATTAACATATCCATTTGTTTATTAATTTTGATTATTTTGTAAATCTGCATAAAGCATAGTATTTAAGTTTATGGTACATGTATTCATTTTATACTTTAAGATTTGTCATTTAGATCTACAAGGCCATACTCTTTAGTTATTATGTCATAAAACAGGAGCATTTCAAAGCACTTAAAAAATTTATACACGAATTAAGAGCCTTTTTCGGTGAATTCAAACAAATTGCAGAAAAAGTATGATCAAAGAGATGCCATTCTTTTCATGAAACTTTTCTATGTTATTAACATAAACAACTATATTTGTTAAAGCTTTTTTTGAAGGTTTATTTTTAAAAAAAAATTGAATAATCATGATTGTTATTACGTACTTTTATAAAAGCGGTATGTAACTTAGACCTTTATATTTATTTCAACGCCTGTGATGCATACATGTGTGTACAAAAGAAAGTGTGCACTTTGTTCTTTGAAATTATGTGCAGTAACTGGAGTAAAACATTGGCAAATTTGATATCAAAATTTGTATAGATGTTTTGATTACAAAATGGTTTACTTTTGTATTGAAATTTGATAATTGTCAGAATTTTGGCTCTGTGTAAATAGCGGAAGGGCGAAAAGTCAAAGTTGCAAAATTGTGACTTTTTATAATTTGAAAGTTTATCAGTATCTGTGGCGTCCATCATATAATTGGATCATCTAAAGTGTTCAAGACTGTATGGAACTTAATTAAGTAACATCGTATGGATGTGGTATTGAATGATGTTCCATTAAACATTTCAAGCATTCAGTTACATAAACGGATTAACAAAAAGCACAATTCTGGAAGTTTTAAATTTCACCTCTCAGGATTTTACACGTAGTCAAAATTCTGGTGATAATCAAATTTCAATTAGATATAAACCATCGTGTAGTCAATTCATTTCTGCAAATTTTGATATCAAATATGCACATTATTTCCTCTAAAAATATACAAAATTTCCCTGATACCAATTGCACACATTCTTTTGCAACTGAGTATATTATATATCGTTATTGTGGAACTTATGTTTACTAATATATTTCACTTTTCTTCTTGGTTTTCAGACTGCCTGGATCATATCAAGTATAGGTATTATCAACACAGTTGCCCGTATTGGCGTGGGCTGGATATCCGATAAGCCATGGGCAGATTGTATATTAATTAACACCGTTTGGTTAACTATTACTGGAGTCCTCACAATGTTTGTCCCATTCTATAACGTGTATGCAGGCTTAGTGGCATATGCTGTTTTATTTGGGTGCGGGATAGGTTAGTAAATTTTTATAAGTATTTGTCATTGCTAAATTAAAAATAAAAAACCTGCAAAGTTTTGTTCCGATCAAATACATGTATATCAATGCATACTTATGATTATTCTGACAACAATTAGGATAACTTAGGTAATGGTGACTGCAACATATCATCATGTTTCTTAGTAACAAATTCATGGGAAAATTGCTATCATTTCAGTTTAAATTCAATATATTCATGGTTAACATTCAATCAACTTCTTAAAGGAGCTTCACTGAGTATGTATTAAGGCAGTGTCCCTCTGCAAGCTAAAACAAATATTGTTCTTTAATATATCAATTGTTGCACTTTAAAAGAAAACAAATACAAATGATTAAAAACGGAAAGAATTGAATTGAAAATAGATCCTTTTTGTACGAATCTTAATCCAGTTTGAGTTTTTTTGGTCATCTTGCTCAATTAATATGATTATTATAGAAAAACTGAGAGAGTGAATGTTCGAAAATTTTGCACAGGTGTTATTTGAATCAGATCTACATCAAAAGGTATTTAAATATTAAATAAAATATTTCCATTTTTGAAAAAACTCTCTTTAAAAATCCTCAGTTGAGTCCATTTATCAGTGTGAATATTCACAAAGGACTCTTTTTGTGTTATTCAAATAGCGGTTATGACAAACCTTGTTTAATTCGAATGATGTCTGTCTCATGTCAAAATTCGAATGTAACGATGCCCCTTTAACTATTTTTCAGCTGTTTTTGTATCACTTCGATCAATCATAGTGGTCGAGCTTCTTGGTATTGACAAACTGACCAACTCCTTTGGTCTATTGATACTGTGTCAAGGTCTTTCGACATTCATTGGATCGCCGATTGCGGGTACGATTAAACAAATTACGTCATTTCCTGAATAAACCGGAAACAGATTTAGGCGATGCCCTTCGGCAGGTCTTCTCTCTTTTGGTACTGATAGGGCCTATAAATTCTTTTTTTTTTTAAATGTTTTATAGTTTTCATATCAAAAATATATGCAAATTGCAAATTAATTTATTATAATACTCATCTTATGAAATGAAATACATGTACATGTATTAACTTTTGCGAGGTATCACCTTCTAAGGCTATTACTTCCTCGAATATTTTCGTATGGTCGTGTATAATGTTTGATGCATACTCTACTATATTACATATGTATGTATTTCATGCTAGCTTTTTGAAAAAGGAAATAGTAAAGAACAGAAATCATGAAGAGAATGATTAAAATTTAGGCATCAATAAAGTTGTGTTTTAACCTTGCTGACATTATTATTATACCCATTTGTGAAAGTAATTATCAATATGAAACTGTAAAAATATGTATGTGTTGCAGGTGCTTTGTTTGACGCTACAGGTAATTATTTGGCATCGTTTTACCTCGCCGGTGCTGTGATATTACTTTCTGGGTTAATATGCCTTCCACTTAGAAGACTAAGTCGTTGGGAAAAAGCTCGAGATGAGAAGATAAAAGAAGATAGAAAGAACTGTGATGTAGAGAAAATGTTGTTAGATAAAAGACAAAGTAACGGTGAAAGTTTAAACAATAATGGGACATGAAAAATAACAGTCACGGTACTATATATGACGACACTAAGAAGGATCTTAATACGGAATGTGATTTATTTTTTTTAGCTTATTTTGTTATATAACATTATCGTTATACTATATATATATACTATACATAAGATATGGATTGAAAGGCATAACGCGATACACCTATATTTAACTTGGTGGGATTGACCGTAAAAAGACCCATCTTTCCGGATAAAAAGCTTAAATGTATACACACATCTGTTATTAGATAACATTTGCTTTCATTTATCAAATATATAAAATATTTTAATCAACTTTCTTGCCTTACTATACCTATAGCTAGGTACGATTAAGTTAGTTTAATTTTCAAACAATATTAAACTTTATCACGCTAAAGATCTTAAATAGAGTTACCCATCTTTCACTTTCATTCACATAAAATATGAGCATTATACATAATAATATGAGCTGAAGGTTAAAATGACTTTTAGATAATTAAAATTAGACCCATGTATCATTTCAGAATGATCCTTTTAACTGATTTAAGAATGGCCAATGTTTCAGTTAGTAATTTTGTAATGACCAATGAAAATTCACCTTATCTGTAAATCTTAAAGGAAGTGAAACTGATTTTAGACGGTATTCGACCGAAAAATATAATGAGCATTTGCTTAACATTGTGCTGCTTTTGGTTTTGTTCCCTATTGTCAGATAGATACATGTAATTGTGCTATGTGAGAACAGTGACTTTTAAATACCTTCCGCACTATACGTAATACCACAATGCTGTCATTCATAATATCATACAGTATTACGGATGTAGCATAAAAGTTAACAATAATAGAAAGTAAAGCATCTAATGACCTATAAATTTCAGCA
Organism: Ruditapes philippinarum; assembly: GCF_026571515.1. NCBI lineage: Eukaryota > Metazoa > Mollusca > Bivalvia > Venerida > Veneridae > Ruditapes > Ruditapes philippinarum. The sequence continues at coordinate 68,002 of NW_026851906.1, read as the reverse complement.
ACAGGTTTTTATTCTTGATATTTAAATAAGTAAAGACAAAATAGATCAATTTGTGTTTGTTACAATTAGATATATAAATGACAAAGTTTCAAGTCATCTAAAACTTTACATTTCTAATATTCATCATAGTCTTAACACAATTACATGAAAAATAAATAAAAAAATATAATAAAAATTAAAATTTAATAGTACCATCTTGTTTAAAAAGATATTGACGATTTGAAAATATAAGCATTAAATTTTTTATTTTTGCATATACATTAAGTGTTAAAAAAGGAGAAGAAATAAGCAAAAATACATTGACAAGACAAAAAAATTCTTAAAAAGTACAAAAATAGCTCAAAGTATGGCTTGAACCCAAGCCCCACATAAATTCAGGACGTTCTGCGCGATAAAAAATAAGATGCAGAAATTTTCACTTTTAATTGCATGTAGATAAATCATCATTGATATTGAAATGGGCAAAGTCAAAATTGATTTTTGTTTGTATCCATTTTGTCACATGAACTAGGCTGCGGAAATTTCCCCTATTTCAAATTATGTGCCACTGAAAGTCACTAAATGTATTGTGATCGCAACAATCTTGTTTAAAAGCAACGCCAAATGAAATGGGTGCGGAAATTCTTCTTTTATTCAAATGCATCTTAAATATGTAGAGTAGAGAATATTCAAGTTTTTTCCCTATAAATACAGGCTTTTTTTTCATCGGGTGATATGTAAAATAAATATTTCACTAATGGCAGTAGCCACAAGTGAAACATGATAATATGTTATACCATACTGTATTAATTGAAAAAAAAATCTTTAATTTTCCATTTATCATATACATTTTTCTCTTTTTGACAGTACAATTTTAAAGACTTTCCCTTAAATTTTGTGTATTGACTGAATTAAGAAGAAAGTGTACCGGCAAGACACCGATGAAAATAAGAAAAATATGTTTCATTGCAGTGAAAAATAAAATTTTAAAGTGAAAATACGGAAAATATTTCATTTATAAGAATATAATAAAGCGTTTTTTTTATTCTGTTTAACTATTACCACATGTATTAACGAGCTTATTTAAAAGCAATGTAAACTTATTTATGGAGAACCAATTTTCCACATGTATTTCTTTTCATTTTGTACATTTCAAATAACATTTTATATATGACATTGTAAAAAAATTAAATTAAATTATAAATCATCCACGAGGCAGGTCATATGCTTGATCAACAATGGTTTTATAATTCGGATTATTGAATTCCATGTAGATCAATATCATTCTATCTAGAAAGCCTTACATACTCTCTCCATATATATACATATATACTTGATTTATGCAGTAGTTATGGAACAGTCATAAAAAAGGAAGCGAACCACTCACTAAATGTATTGCCAGTTACTATTCAACCTCAAAATATTGGACTAAGTTTACTCTGTGAATTACAACTTATTAGCGAGCTCGACGAGCTGGCCCGAAGGGCCTGCTCGCAAAGCGAGCTTTACGGTAACGCGAGTACCTGCTAAGTGATGGTTTTGAAAACTTTCGTCCAAAGTACCGAATTGGACACATCGCAACCTTTCGAATTTAAAGATAACGATAAAAACTGAGGAATTCTGACTGAAAACGGATGTGTAGACTGGTCACCCGCGCGCGTTTATGGGAACCATTATTGGACAGGGAACCAGAATAACGGAAGCTGTGTATAAAAAATGAAAATCTAAGGCGCCATTTTGTTTGAAATCTGATAAATAAAAACAATTTTTTTGTCGAATTTTGTTGTGAAAACTATCTAGAATGAAAGAAAATGGTCTAACTAAGAAAGTGAATCCGAACACCAATATCTTTTATTCAGTCGTTAACGCTGTACAGACGTTTAAAGTATTGTTTACGTGACGTCACAATGTAGCGCCAAACCGGTATGCCTAAAATACGAAAGTGAGATTTTTGACGAAAGTGAGCGAAAGTGAGCGAAAGTGACTTTTAAAATAGTAATTATAATGATTATCTTTGAAAGTAAATATTATCATTTTCTGATATTATACTTCCACTTTGTGCAATAATAGTAAAAATAATTTCAATTTAAATGGTATATTTTATATTTAATAAGTCACTTTCGTATTTTTCAATGTAAGCGAAAGGAAGATATAAGAATTTGTGTATATAAATTATGCAAATAAAAACCGAATAAATCATCATGATGATTATTTTTCATTATAAATATAAGTAATTTCTAATAATATACGTCTACAAACTGCAATTTTATTGTAAAAGTCTATTAAAACGTTACAATTAATATTTTAAAAGTCACTTTCGCTCACTTTCGTCAAAAATCTCACTTTCGTATTTTAGGCAAACCCGCGCCAAACAGCACGTGCAAAACAAACAAATCAAGTACGCTATTTTAATGTCACAAACGTTTTAAGTTTTACATTTATTTCACTTTAAATAATCTTTATTTCGCTTGAAAAATTATAAAGTGAAATAAAATAAACAAAGTTTTATCAACGTTTTCAAAACTCGTTATTCATTTCACGACAGGGGCGGAGCCATATTTAACACAGTACGTGTGACGTCACACGCACTCGTTCCTGCATTTGAAATAAAAATGAGCGATTAGTTCATACTATTTCACGTAAATAATACATTGAGCTCGCTTTGAGGCTTTGCCTTTTTCATATTAAATCTATGGAACCCTGCGTATATGATGCGATTTAATTTTTCCTATTGACATTCTTGTGTCAAAGACTGACAAATATATTTAGCGAACCTTGGAAAAAGATTATTATAATACATATGAACAGGTGTGATGTAATTAACACCGGAAGTGAAAAGAATGTTCACGAGATTTACAATCGTATATTCTCGGTCCTTCCGGTTAGTCTTCGGATATTATGAATATATGATATATTACCAATAATCATCGAGGCATTCCGATTAATATTTTTATAAGGATTTGCCGCTGCGTCTGCAAGACCAAAACAGTATCAGCTACGATGCAGTAATCGAGTTTTGAATTTATTTCTGTTTTATCTAGTCATGGAATTGGTGATGAAGATAACTTTTTTCTTTCACATATAAATTGGAATATTTAGAATTTTTTTCCCGAATCGTGATACCATTGGAGAACTAAATACAGACTTTTATGTTTGATTCATAAAAAGGAAATACATGCCCATTTGGAATTAATATTTTCTTTACAAACATTGTGTGACAGAATAAACTTTGTTACTATTGTTTCTATGTCATTGTCATGAATATTTCAAATGCTACCATACCTGACAACTCGACCATTAGGATATTTCAAAATGACGTTTTGAAATATTCATTTCTCACATTTTCATTTATAGTCCTGCAAAGCAACATAGCAACATGCGTGGCCATTAAAAAGACCAAAAGAATTCCGTTTGCCTCTAAACTACTAACGTGTGCTACTCTGACATGTGACTCTTTGTTTTTAGGAATAATACTTTTGGTGGCAACCTTGCAACTTATATCAATAGATACAAATGAGTTGTTGATTGCCATTTTCACCGAGGCAGGCAAACTGTGCATTGTAATTTCCTGGCTTACCGTTACCATATTATCACTGGAGAGAGTTATCTGCCTTTATTTCCCGAACTGGTATACAAGAAACGCGAACAAGAGAAACATCATTGCCTGTCTGGCAGTGTGCACAATTGTTATCGTTCTCATTAAACTAATCTTACGCTATGTGATACTTGTTTCACTAAGAAACGAGCAATTTGATTTCGTGAAGGCAACTGGCGCCACTTCGCAGAACGTATATTTTCTAGGTATTTTCCTAGCAATAAACACTGTATGTTACATAGCGACATATCTCCTGGTAAAGAAACACGCGAGGTTGATTCAAAGTACGGTTGGAAAAGGATCGACAAGTTCAGTATCACGGACGTTCATTTCGACAAAAAACATCACGTGCATTACAACGGTGTTTCAGCTTGTTCACATACCATTACTGATTTGTCTTTTGCTACCATTTAAAGGGGAAGCATACCGACAGACTTACCTTACCATGATTTTCATGCTTATAATGTGTGCTGTCAACCCAGTACTTTATGCTTGGAGATTCAAAGAGTGCAGATATATCATGTTCAAACTTTTGATATCAGGTTGTGGTATTTTTACCAAGCGTGAATATTTCAACAACAAAGTTGAGTCGTTTCGCATGGAAGTATATGACATCAATAGACACTAGATACAAGAAACATATAAAACGAACCTCAGGGAGTTTTTTTTTACCGCAAAGAAAATAAACGCTTCTTGTTATGTTGCCAAGAGTTTTTTAAGCAAAAAGGATGCGCATTATACTCATCAGACAATCTTGAACTTATATTTAATAATCTGATTTGTAAGCTCTATTTTGATGAAGTAACAATAACATGAAATCATGCTGATGAATAATACGAAAGATCGGTTGGGATATTTCAACTTCATGAGTTCCCAATTTCATCTTCGTGAATTCACAATTTTGACTTCGTCAGTTCACGTTTTCAACATTCACAATTTCAATTTCACAAATTAACTTCGTGAAATTACGTTTTGAACGATTTCAGCATCGTGAATTCACGATTTTTATTTTACGAATTCCCTGTCTTTAACTCCACAAATTTACGATTTTCAACTTCTAGAATCAACTTAATGAATTCATGAAAAGTGCATTTTTAGAATTGCATGTATAATTTATCCATGCTGTTCGTTATCAGTTTCTCTACTTGTTATAGGGTTTGTAAGCGAACAACATGGATCCTGATCAGACTGCGCGGATGGTCTGGATCCATGCTGGTCGCAAACCCATTATGTTGGTTTTGTCGTTTTGACGCGGCTCATATAATGTTGTTGAAATTGTGAATTTAAGACTTAAAGAAGTTGACATGTCACCGCCGGTCGAATAACACTTCTTAAAGCAAATTCGAGTTACTGCAGAAATGTACATGTGCGAACATGGGTTGATATGAAATAAAGCAAACTCTCTTAACATTTAGTGTTGTGATAAAACATGTTCTGCTAAATACTATTCTATATGACGATTGCTGTTTGTATCCCACACGTATTCTGTGTGCTGATGATTTTTTATTATAAAAGTTTTGACTTCTTTAAGAAAATGGAGGCGATGGAGAGACAAGATACTTAAAGCTCTGATTATCTTACTTAGTCGGCGATTGGTATGAATAGCAAGGTGCAGGACGTGAAGTGGTTGCAAACTTGGTTCAAGCGAGGGAATTGGTTGCAAACTTGACAAAATGGCTACCGAGTCAAGAATATTTATAACATTCGCACGAATTTTTTTCGGGTAAGTGGATGTGTATGTTATTTTGAAATTTTTTAATATGCCTATTCCTTAAAGCAATGTTTATGACACACTCGGTTCAAGGAGCTTCTGATATGACGAAGTTATTGAAGATATAAACTGGTTATGTACATATTTTGATATTTGACAAGTGACAGTCCAGGGTGATTTTTATTCTCATTTATTCGCATCTGTAGGTTTTTAAGTTCACCAAACAAGACAAAATATGTATGTTTCAATACTGTATAAATGTTTGAATTTGTATGTTCCAAATAAAATTTCAATACACGAGTAGATCTTGTTTAAGCGCATTTTTGTTGCCAACTTGCAGTTCACGCATTTCTGGTTGCACACTTACTTTTTTTTCAATCAAATATTAAATTGTCAAAGAATCAAATATTAAATTGTCAAAGAATTTAACCAAGATCATATTGATTACTCACAGATATTCAATGAAAAAAATATTTTTATACATGTACATACAACTGTGTTTTTTTCACTTGCTTTTAAAAAGCTTTTAAATAGCTTTGACATTTAAATTGTCAATTGTTATCATTTATTGGTACGGCCAATCCATGTCCAGACTTTTGTGCCCACTCCTGGTTTTTGTTCGGTGCCCTACTGAATACCGTTGCGGCAGTCCATTGTGTCTTATTATCTTGTCGTGTGTAACCGGTTGCATTTTCTTAATGTCGCATGTATAAAAATAAATTGTCATAGAATATCTGTGAATAATTAATATGAGACAGAGTAATGTGAATTTTAACTTTACTCAAATATGACATGCTTGCCAAGAGCTTTGAGATGCCAAAGTTTGATTAAGAACAAACTCAGATGTAATTTAATTCCTTTTTCTGTATATGAACATTAATGAGTAGTCATAAAAAGATGTGATAGAGTTTTTAAGTTGTAATGTGAAAATGTATAGTTTAATAGTCTCTAGCAAATCAAATATTTGATTGGTTTCATATGTGTATGCCAATTGTTTTTATCCTGTATTTTATATTGATTGATATATACATATATGTTATTGGGACTTAAATAAATAAATAAATAAAAAAATAATAAAAAAATAAAATAAATATGACCTTTGTTGAATCCTTTGACAGTTTAATATTTGATTGAAAAAAAAGTTTGCATCCAAAAATGCGTAAACTACAAGTTTGCAACTAAAATGCGCTTGAACAAGATATTTTCGTGTATTGAATTTTTATTTGGAAAATGCAAATTGAAACATTTACACAGTATTGGAAGATATATTTTTTGTCTTGTTTGGTGAACTTAAAAACCTACAGATGGATGCGAATAAATGAGAATAAAAATCACCCTGGACTGTCACTTGTCAAATCTCAAAATATGTACATAACCAGTTTATATCTTCAATAACCTCGTCATATCAGAAGCTAGGCAGCTGAGTTCTTCAACCGAGTGTGCCATAAACATTGTTGCTTTAAGGAATAGGAAGAAGAAGAAGAAGACCTTTTATTATCACTGATCCTAAAGAGCCACTGACAAAGCATCAATATATATATACATACAAAAATTAGAAACATGGGCATATTAAAGAATTTCAAAATAACATACAAACCCACTTACCCGAAGAAAATACGTGCAAGTGTTGTAAATATTCATGACTCAGTAGCCATTTTGTCAAGTTTGGAACCAATTTTCTCGCTTGAACCAAGTGTGCAACCACTTCACGTCCTACCCCTTGAATAGTGTGTGTTAAGTGTGTGTTGTTGTTTGTTTTTTGTTGTTGTTTTTATGCAAATCAGGAAATTTGTTGTTGTATTGCGGACGCTAGAATTTATAAAGATGCGGCATTTATAAAACATGTACTGTAATCAATAATAATTAATAGCTGTTTCTCAGGTTTGACATTTTAATAAGGTCCAAAAATCATTGTTTTCTGTTACCTCGTGTATGATAACTGAAAGAACAAAACTGGTCTTCTAAAGACATGTAAAGCAAATTTTAGATGAAATAGGTATATATTAACTAAAACATGAATCATCTGGCTATTCCTAAATGCAGAATTCATTTTTTTTCTACGGGCAATTTAAAAAACAATATTATGTGTATTGACATTTTTAAACACTCAATGGCTGCCAAAACCTTATAGCTGGTACATGGTTAAAATTTTACACCTTATGTTTATTTCATACCTTATAAAATATAACCACTGCACTCTTTCAGTATTTGCACCACGTGGTGTTCCAACAGAAATCATAATTGGATGCAATAATATCGACTTAGACAGAGCACAAAAAGTCAAATTCAAATCCCTATCATTACCCTTGAGGACTCATTTTCATTTCAAGAGTCCAAAAGGTTCTTGAAATTCTTAAAATCTGTCAACAATTTGTCAAGAAACAATGAATAGCATTCTATTATTTTTAATAGAAGTATAGATAATAAGTGTATTATTACTTGTATGACATTAATTTAAGACCGGTAAACAAACACGAATTTCCACGATCGGATTTATTAAAGCATAATGAAAAGAAGAAAATTATCCATTACAAATACATGTACATGTATATTAATTAACATTCGCAAATTTGTGAAGCTTATAAGGAATAAGCCTAGAATCTTATTAAAATATTTATATTGATAATTAATATGTATAATTATATTTTAAGCCATAGTACTTAACCTTTGTAATCTTTTTAGTATTAATTTCTTCATCTAATACACTGGCATGAGTATCTCTTTAGTATGCTTTTAAATCAGTTTTACACCCATTACAGTGTGCTTTAGTTTGGTGTTACACCCAGAATTATTATCCGGTTAGAAAAAAAAATATGTTTCGTTACTAATTGAATTTGTTTCTTGTTGTAACTGTTTCCCTCACATGATTTCTAGCCTATACGCATGGTCAGACTATCGTAAAGTAACATGGCCAACTATTGGCTGAAAAAAGTGCAGGAAAAGAGCAGGACACAATGAGACATCAGGCAAAGGGGTAATCCTGTTTGAAATCATATTGCAAAATATTTGGTGGTGTGCTTTAGTTTGTTTTTAAACTCAAAATTATTATCAAGTATGAAAAAAAAGGTTTCTTTACTAATTGAATTTGTTTCTTGTTGTAACTGTTTCCCTTTGCATGATTTCTAGCCTATACGCATGGTCAGACTATCGCGGGACACCATTCTCATATGAACACGAAAGCTCAATTTTAAGGTAGGTATAGGGACCATTTCTCATTATGTAAGTCTACGGAAAAATCAATACGATAGTCTGACCTAAGCAGTGTAATTATCATTATCATTGTAATGTTTGTTGTTACAAAATGTCAATGGAAACCCTAATGTTTCAGGAAAAATAGATTATAGAAGACTTTGAGAATTGGTTTGAATAATTTGTTTATTCATTAACTGAACATAATGGATAACGCAATCTTGGTCATTTTCCAGTTATCATCAATTAGGAACATACCATATTATCTTTAATTATCTTTTTTCGTCCTCCCCTCAAATGACATATTAGTGACACAAATTTAGCAAGATATAAATGTATAATGATATAAATGTCTTATAATGATGCATTATGAACTGAAAAGAGTTTAGCATGATATAAATTATAATGATAGAAATGTATGATGCATTATGAATTGAAAACAGTTTTGCATGATATAAATGTATAACGATAGAAATGTATAATGATGCATTACAAACTGACAGCAGTTTAGCTTGATATTAATGTATAAAGATAGAAATGTATTATGATTAGTTATAAACAGAAACAGTTAAGCATGATTTTAAGGTATAATTATATAAATGTATAATGATAGAAATGTATAATGATGCATTATGAACTGAAAGCAGTTTAGCATGATATAAATGTATAATGATGCATTATGAATTGAAAACAGTTTAGCATGATATAAATGTATAATGATGCATTATGAATTGAAAACAGTTTAGCATGATATAAATGTATAATGATAGAAATGTATAATGATACATTATGAACTGACAGCAGTTTAGCATGATATAAATGTATAATGATGCATTATGAATTGAAAACAGTTAAGCATGACATAAATGTATAATGATAGAAATGTATAATGATAGAAATGTATAATGATGCATTATGAACTGAAAGCAGTTTAGCACTATATAAATGTATAATGATGCATTATGAATTGAAAACAGTTTAGCATGATATAAATGTATAATGATAGAAATGTATAATGATTTAAATGTATAATGGTACATTATGAACTGAAAACAGTTTAGCATGACATAAATGTATAATGATAGAAATGTATAATGATCGTTATGAACTGAAAGCAGTTTAGCATGATAGAAATGTATAATGGTACATTATGAACTGAAAACAGTTTAGCATGACATAAATGTATAATGATAGAAATGTATAATGATGCATTATGAACTGAAAGCAGTTTAGCATGATAGAAATGTATAATGGTACATTATGAACTGAAAACAGTTTAGCATGACATAAATGTATAATGATAGAAATGTATAATGATAGAAATGTATAATGATGCATTATGAACTGAAAACAGTTTAGCATGATTTAAATGTATAATGGTACATTATGAACTGAAAACAGTTTAGCATGACATAAATGTATAATGATAGCAATGTATAATGATGCATTATGAACTAAAAACAGTATAGCATGATAGAAATGTATAATGGTACATTATGAACTGAAAACAGTTTAGCATGACATAAATGTATAATGATAGAAATGTATAATGATGCATTATGAACTGAAAGCAGTTTAGCATGATAGAAATGTATAATGGTACATTATGAACTGAAAACAGTTTAGCATGACATAAATGTATAATGATAGAAATGTATAATGATAGAAATGTATAATGATGCATTATGAACTGAAAACAGTTTAGCATGATTTAAATGTATAATGGTACATTATGAACTGAAAACAGTTTAGCATGACATAAATGTATAATGATAGCAATGTATAATGATGCATTATGAACTAAAAACAGTATAGCATGATAGAAATGTATAATGGTACATTATGAACTGAAAACAGTTTAGCATGACATAAATGTATAATGATAGAAATGTATAATGATGCATTATGAACTGAAAGCAGTTTAGCACTATATAAATGTATAATGATGCATTATGAATTGAAAACAGTTTAGCATGATATAAATGTATAATGATAGAAATGTATAATGATTTAAATGTATAATGGTACATTATGAACTGAAAACAGTTTAGCATGACATAAATGTATAATGATAGAAATGTATAATGATGCATTATGAACTGAAAGCAGTTTAGCATGATAGAAATGTATAATGGTACATTATGAACTGAAAACAGTTTAGCATGACATAAATGTATAATGATAGAAATGTATAATGATAGAATTGTATAATGATGCATTATGAACCGAAAACAGTTTAGCATGATTTAAATGTATAATGGTACATTATGAGCTGAAAACAGTTTAACATGACATAAATGTATTATGATAGAAATGTATAATGATAGAAATGTATAATGATGCATTATGAACTGAAAGCAGTTTAGCATGATATAAATGTATAATGATGCATTATGAATTGAAAACAGTTTAGCATGATATAAATGTATAATGATAGAAATGTATAATGATGCATTATGAACTGAAAGCAGTTTAGCATGATAGAAATGTATAATGGTACATTATGAACTGAAAACAGTTTAGCATGACATAAATGTATAATGATAGAAATGTATAATGATAGAAATGTATAATGATGCATTATGAACTAAAAACAGTTTAGCATGATAGAAATGTATAATGGTACATTATGAACTGAAAACAGTTTAGCATGACATAAATGTATAATGATAGAAATGTATAATAATGATGCATTATGAACTGAAAGCAGTTTAGCACTATATAAATGTATAATGATGCATTATGAATTGAAAACAGTTTAGCATGATATAAATGTATAATGATAGAAATGTATAATGATTTAAATGTATAATGGTACATTATGAACTGAAAACAGCTTAGCATGACATAAATGTATAATGATAGAAATGTATAATGATGCATTATGAACTGAAAGCAGTTTAGCATGATAGAAATGTATAATGGTACATTATGAACTGAAAACAGTTTAGCATGACATAAATGTATAATGATAGAAATGTATAATGATGCATTATGAACTGAAAACAGTTTAGCATGATATAAATGTATAATGATACATTGTGAACTGAAAACAGTTTAGCATGATATAAATGTATAATGATAGAATTGTATAATGACGAAACAGTTTTGTATGATATAAATGTATATTGATAGAAATGTATAATGATGCATTATGAACTGAAAGCAGTTTTGCATGATATAAATGTATAATGATAGAAATGTATAATGATGCATTATGAACTGACATCAGTTTTGCATGATATAAATGTATAATGATAGAAATGTATAATGATGCATTATGAACTGAAAATAGTTTTGCATGATATAAATGTATAATGATAGAAATGTATAATGATGCATTATGAACTGAAAACAGTTCAGCATGATTTAAATGTAAAATGGTACATTATGAACTGAAAACAGTTTAGCATGATGTAAATGTATAATGGTAGAGTATGAACTGAAAATAGTTTAGCATGATATAAATGTACAATGATGCATTATGAACTGAAAACAGTTTAGCATGATATAAATGTATAATGGTACATTATGAACTTAAAACAGTTTTACATGATATAAATGTATAATGAGAGAAATGTATAATGATACATTATGAACTGAAAACAGTTAAGCATGATGTGAATGTATAATGATATAAATGTATAATGATTCATTATGAACTGAAAACTGGACAGTTTTGTTGCGTAATTGATTTCCTTTCCTTTAACATGAGCATGACATTATTACAAGCAACTTTATTTAGTTAGTTTACTTTAGTTTAAGCATATGAGCCGTGTCACGACAAAACCAACATAAGTGTGTTTGCAACCAGCATGGATCCAGACCAGTCCGCGCAGTCTGATCAGGATCCCCGCTGTTCGCTATCATTTTCTCTACTTGTAAAAGGGTTTGTAAGTGAACAGCTGATCAGACTGCGCGGATGCACAGGTTAGTCTGGATCCATGCTGGTCGCAAACGCACTATGTTGGTTTTGTCGTGACACGGCTCATATCTATTCAATCTCGATTGCGAAACAAGTTCTTGCAACTTATATCAATCACTTTTGAGTTCGCTTCCTGGAACCAACCGATACTGGTGTGACTGGTGTCATATAAAGAAACAGGATCGTGACCTTAGTAGGGCTCGAACCTATGATCCATGGGTTGAGAGGTAGACACCTTTACCATTAGGCCACCGCTCCCGTTTATTTTTATTTAGTTATTCAGTGTATCAAATTTCTTTTTTATCTTTTGACATATCGAGTTATGTCTGTTAATCATTCTGCATCATGTTGTCAAGTATTTATTGTACATGTCTTGAGAGAAATAAATATTTTTTGGAGGCATATATCTTTATAATTTAGTTTAAACATATCTTATTGCATTAAAAAACTTGTTTACAAACATATTATACAAATAATGAGTATATATCAAAATGCAAATGGGTTGGGCAACAAGTTCTTACAACATTAGATTAAGCCCTTCCCAGTTTATCAGCTTCCCAGATTTTTTTTTAATCTATAATGCTATATCAGATATGTATGAATTAATATATAATATGATTATATCCGATAATTATTTTCTTAGTTTATTACATTCTAATGCTATTTACATACTTAAGACTAAATAATCCTACAACCTAATACTGTTATCCAAGATTTATCTATACATGTACTTATTTCGTGTAAGAACTTATTTGCAACACGTGTATTAGATATTAATACATAAATTTATATAACTTTTTTTGACATTTAAATGCGTGGTTATATCTATATTTCATATCATGAATAATTAACAGTATGTCTATTCGTTTACTTCTGGAAAATCGTCTTTATGGATTTTTTTAAATAATATGGCTAAGAGTTATTTAGATCCGAATGGAATGCATGTTTTTATATTTCACAAAAGATTTAACATTTACCATACATAACCTTGATTGCAGTAACAAACTTTGTACTAATGCTAAATAAAGCTTCTTCTTACTCGACAAAGTCTTTGTTATTATAGTGTAACAAAATCGCGCCTTTGACGGTAACAACCAAAGGCTAGCCATTGTTGCGCATATCATATCAAGATTAGTTCCTTATTTTACCAAGATAATAAAATAACACAAAAAAGGACAAAATCTCCTACAACAATTTCAAATCCATACACATTTATATTCATTTATATTCATTTACACACGTTTTTCTAATCTATTATACCAAATACCCGACCTCAATTTCCTTACCTTGTCAAACTCCTAGTCTAACTCTCCCTACTTTTCTCCGTTTAGCCCTGAGATATGAGAGTCCTGCCGGACTGTCGGATCGCAGACGGCAGCCTCCTTGAAACAGAAAGAGATAAGATACCAGAACAGATTAAATGATTCAGAGACCATTTACTAGAATGTGAGAGGCCATTTACTGTAAAGTGGGAGGTCATTTACTGTAAATTGAGAGGCCAATTACTGTAAATTGAGAGGTTAACTACTGTAAAGTGGAGGTCAATTACAGTAAAATGAGAGGCCATTTACAGTAATATGAGAGGTCAATTACTGTAAAGTGAGAGGTTAATTACTGTAAAGTGAGAGGTCATTTACTGTAAATTGAGAGGTCAATAACTGTAAGTGAGAGGTCAATTACTGTTAAGTGAAAGGCCATTTACTGTAAAATGAGAGGTTAATTACTGTAAATTGAGAGGTCATATACCGTAAAGTGAGAGGCCAATTACTGAGGTCATATACCGTAAAGTGAGAGGCCAATTTCTGGAAAGTAAGAGGCCATTTACTGTAACGCCTGCTAAGCAAATATTATTAAATATTAATTTTATTTGCATAAAGCATCTTATCAATTTCTCAAGTAGGATAGAAAGAAATTGCAACAATAGCATGTAAAACATAAACACAGTCAATAATTCGATGTAGTCTTTTGAAAACCATAGTGATTATCAGTAAATTTTTCATATTTATCAGCCCATTTGATAACCAAAATTTAGACTACATTTTTTGACAATATATTATTCCGCAATAAAAGAAAAGATGTTCGTACATTATATAGAAAAATAAAAGGTATACTCAATTATCCCTTTTGCATGTATCATCATTGTGAGATATCTTCAATAATGATAAACAAGACAAGAATAACAATTAAACGAAAAGTCTGCTAGTAATCACATAGTTATCATTTTACCTTCTCTGTGCGCCCCGACTGAATATGTTCTTATTTCAAAGTTTTGATATGAAACACTTAAATTTCGGTCCGGTTTTCCGAGGATTTTGCCTGCATATTTAGCATTAGTAGTCATAGGAAATTGTCCGGTTTTCGAAATTCAGAGGTTTCGGTATTTAGAGGTTATTTTTCAATGAACTTATAACGAAAAAATAGGAGACTTTTAATATCGCCCTGTTTTCACAGGATTCTGGTTTTCAGAAGGTCCGGTTTTCAGAGTTTTTACTGTAGTTGCTACTTGAAGGTACAATTCAGTTATATGCTTTCGTATAACTAATAACCGAAAGTGAAAATCAGATACAATTTAGAATTAGTTATCCAAATGCGAAAAGGAAGAATTAAGCTAATCAAACCACTTGCCTCTCGCCGCTGTGGGTTCGAATCCCGCCAGGGACTTTGGATTTTTTCATGTGAGGAATCTATCTTTAGTCAGCTAGCTTACAAAACGTCCGTGCGTTCGTGTTAAAATAATGCATGGACAGGCACATGGGGTTTCCTCCACCTATAAAGCTAGAAAGTCGCCATATTACCTATACTGTGCTGGTGCGACGTACAACATAACCAAACAAAAAATATTAAGTTATTCACAAATTTATCATGGTTGTAAAGCCCATTATTGACTTTGTCAACTGATTTAGCATAGGATTACATTCTTTTGGAAATACATGTATTCACGATATTAAATTTCGAACTAATTATACACTGTTGAGCTAGTTATTTTCGTAAAAGACTCTTTGTTGTCATTGCCCTCAACGGAGATTCCTTTTTCAGATGTTTTTTTATTTATGGAATTGATATATAAAGGTCTAATTACATCGTTGTGTATCTCAAATAATGATATATCAAAACCACGGCTCGAGCAGCTCAAGTTATAGATCGATTCCCATTTTCTGTATTAAAATGAAAACAAACGGACAGAAAAAGAATAAAATGAATTAAGAAACGAATCCATTGCGCTATTCTTCATTGTGAAGGTCAAAGTTCAAGGTGATAGCAATTACTGAAGATTCCCCATGAATCACATACAATGTCATTTCTTTTACAGTTTGAACAAAACAAAAAGTTAGAGTTCATTATTTACATTACATATACAGTTGTATATTTAAATGTCAACTTGCATTATGGAGGAGACCTTATACAAGGGTGGGGGGGGGGGGGGGGGGGGGGGGTTGAACCCCATATGGATCTCAAAATTGAGCATCGGTAAAAATATATGTGAATTTCCGCTAATCCAGATGTGTGCTATAACTCGATATATGAAGGAGAAAAAAGGTCAATCACAGGGTTTAAACATTTATATAAAATTTAAAACTTTTTAAAAAGAAAATCGAAATGTGATTCTACCCTCCCAACTTTCTTCTATATTTATAAAATATACAATGTGTATGAAGAAAATGTCGCCAAATGGATTCCAAATACACAAAATCTAACCATTAAATGATTCTTAACCTTATTGAAACAACTATTGATATATCAAATATTTGAAAGACCCTGTTATGAGGGAAATTATTTATCGTATTAGTAGTATTAGCTGTGTCAAAATTTTATATACTCGGTATTTTTAGACTTTTATTGATAGCACCAGATTATTGAGGTCGTTGTATTTAATTACCAAACACACGGACTAATGAACTTTCAGCTAAAGCTACGGAACTTTAATTGTTCCTTTAGATTGGCTACTCAATTACTACATGAAAGTGATCCGAAGTTTTGTAGATGCTTTCCTAAATCACATATGGATCTCTTCAGCCCATATGAAGCTCAGCTGGATTTTTGACCATCAATTCCTTTATTTTGAGCCCAGTCTCAATAAATGTTCAATAAGAGTTTGTTTGAATATTAAACATCGTTTGGTCGTTATATTTTATGAAAACTCTGTATATGGAGTCCGTTTTGCGACATTTTTCATTTTGCGACATTTTTTTCATACGCATTGCATATTTTGGGCACATCAGAACCCACAAAGGAAAGAATATCTCGATGAAGACTGCATAAAAATCCGAACAAAATGAGTAAATATAGAAGAAAGCCAGGGGTAGAATTACATTTCGATTTTCTTTAAAAAAAAATTAAATTATCACCCAAAGTGTGTCGAGGAGTGGCACGTGGTATTTCCAGTGGTAATTAAAGTAAATGTCTGTATTTAGTAAATAATCCGACAGTTATTGTTTAAATTAAGTGTTCGCATTTTAAATGGTATAAGAACCTTATACCGGGAGGTACTTAGTACCAGGAATGTCCAGATATTACAAATAATACTTACATAAGGAATTTCTTTTGTATGCAAGTGTTTTTCACATTAAATTCATATTAATTTTTAAAAAAAGAAATATATTTGAAATATATTTGACTGATATATAGCACCATATTTCATGAGTAAATTAAATAATGACGTTATGTTCGACTTCATTTGACACGTAATCATCGGCATAATTGATTAAAGTTGACTTAAACCACTCAAAAACATGAGCTAGAAAAAATGTTTGGTTTGTAAGTAAGACCAAACGCTTAGGATCAAAACTAAAATGTTATTTGAGATACACACTTTAACCTCTTGAGCGTACAAATCTCACAAAAGAGGAGTGCAGTGTAGATGAATGATTTCTCTTTATTTTATTATTTGGACGAAGTCCGTCTTAAAAAGGTTTGACTCCCTGTAAAATATACAGGGAGAAACTGAATATAGGTAGGATATTTATTGGTCATTTTAAGATTACAAACTGAAATCAGGGAATCTCATTGCCATTCTAAAATTAGAAAAATAATGTAAAGGATATCTCTGAAACGTATACACGTCTTATTTCTAAAGAAATAGAATAGAAATTCGTCTATGTACAGCCTATCAACAGCCGAAGCAAGTACGATTCCTACAGAAGGTCACGCGATGGCATCTGTTCCACACTCGAAGTCACCTTAAATATTCAATATTTTACCAAGTAGTTAACTCGCAGGGCACGCGAAGGCCACGCGATAGGTGCACGACCACACCGTACAATCAAATGGGCAGACAGATATTGTTAAAATTCTGTCAGCATGTTGATTAATGTTGCCCCTGTGTTATAAGACTAGGCTACCTACACTGTAGATCTAGTCACAATAACGTATCCATCAAATTTCAGCTTTATCACGGATTTATGTTACATAAATCCGTGGTTATAATTATAATATCAGTTACACCAGAGCTGTAAGCAATAAATAAATAAATAGAGGATATTGAATGAGTGTAAGTTCAATACTGAATTTATTGCACGAGTTGAATAAAATTATATTATGCGAGCCTCTGGCGAGCATAATATTATTTTATTCAACTCGTGCAATAAATTCAGTAATGAACTTACATGAATTTAATATTCTTTTTATCACAAACCCAAAATAAAGACCGTTTTAAGTGAAATAAGAGTCATTTTTCATTGACGCGTCTATAGTATAACGCTAACATTTAGCGCGTCTTTACACTATGTTTGTATAACGCTAATGACGTCACGTCAAAATATATGCACGGCCGTGCAATACCATATTTACGGAGTCGCAAAATCGGCACGGGTGTGTGATAAATAAATAAATCGTTTTCCGAGCGTGTTTCAGAAGGATTTAGCTCAATACAGGATTGGAGCAGTACCTCTAGACGCTTGCAGAAATCATGATCACAAAATAGACAAATATCGTTTTTTTCGCTGATTTTAACATTTTTCATGCATTATCATACATAAATCAGAGTGAAAAGATGAATTAGACCTATTAAAGTTCATTCCGTTGCGTAAAAAAGCAAGATTTTGGCATTTTACGATTCAAGCGCCTTGTCCGGTATTTACCGGAATACGGTATTTAGTGTGGTGCTCCAATCCTTTATTTGTCTCACTCGTTTCAGAAACATTAATTTTTAGTCTGTTTCACGTGCACGCCGTACACTATCTTTTCAAGCGCCCATTGACACAGACGTAGAGGACATCTGTTTTAGCATTATCAAGCTGCATTTATTTGAAGTCACCTTTGGCTCGGACCACACTAAATAGTTCACATGACATCATTATTGACTGAAGCTGTGAAAATTGAATTGGGTGGTAAGTTTTTTTATTTTAGACAAGAAATTCTATTGTTACTGGTTTTCGCGATGATGTTTTTAACAGTTTAATATTTTGAGTCTGACATTCCGTCTAATTTAAACACAAACGTCCATTGCATTATAATCTTGATCCGGATCACTGAACTGCTCATGTAGAAAATGCGATGATAACCTCAGGCCAACTATAAGAAACTCTTTAAAAAGGCTTAGATAGCTTACAACAGTTACAAATGGAAGTGGGGACTGAATTTGGACAAGGATTTCAAGTTCAACCTATACAACTGTAAAGAAATCAGGGGAAAACATTCTTTACCTACTAATTAATCTCTTCAATGGAACTACAAAAAGGCAGTTGCTAATAACCTAGTCCTTGACATTTATGTATCAAATTAGGCAAAGCCTATAAACGGTGGTCGGTTAAAAAATCGTTTATTTTTTAGTTTTAGAGGTGTCATTAGGTATTTCATGCACGACTTCCGTCACTCAGTATACTCGACAGATATTATTAATCCGAAAGTTGCAATTGTTCCTTATCGGAAGACCCTGTCTATTATCATTGAGTTACATTGTCATTGAAAATGGCGGCACACAAATAGAACTTCTGAGTAGAACTGACACTGAAAAACTGAAATTTCATTGATCAGTAAAGAATTCTATATATACTTTAATTGTTTTTTTTTATTCGATATTCTTTTAAATATACATGTGTAGTCTATACCTGTGCAACCAAAGCACGGACATGCAAAGCAAGCCTTTGACTTACCCGTATGATCTCTCATGGGTTGAGCACATTAACTTGGCGACCATAAAGGCAAACCAAACTGTTTCTTCTTTTTCCATTTTTTAAAAATCAACTCGGCTGTGGCATATATGATATAAATAAATGTCAATGGTGCAACAGTATGTTGAAACCTGAATTGTGATAAAAAGGAAAGATTTCAAATATTGATTCATTCAGAACAATTAAGTATATTTTTCATAAGCACATTTTAAAATTTGGTATGGAACAGTACTATTTGCTGTGACACAATGCAGTTATTATGTCACAAAATGACAATGATTTTTTTTTTAATTTTTGTTGTTATTTTATCCTTGAATAGGAATTTTCTCCTTGAAATATGGGGGGGAAAAACCCATACTTTTTGGATTTGGAACATGACCCAATATTGGTCTTCAATTAGCCTGGGTTCCAGTCTGTCGATTTTTTATGTGCTTCTGTTCGGAAAATCGACAGCCTGGGGAAATACAATTTTCGATCGAAGCGCCACCTAGTATACACCCGGAAAATTACGGGTGTTATTAAAGAACGATAATTCATGCAACAACAAACTAGTTTCTAAAAATAGAAACGGAATTTCCACGAAGTGATCCGAAGTTCAACGAACAGTTATGGAGCCTCGCTTTCAAAACACCATTTCCTATTAAAAACTAACACTCGTTGACAAAGCTTATTGCATGATAAGTGAATTTGATCAACAGGTGTGATTAGTTAAAGAAGATAAAGTGTGTGAGCATCAGATAATTGTGCTGGACTCAATTTATAATGGTAAATGGCGTCAAATTTTCAACATTTATCATCTTCGCCTCGATTTCGATTTAATCATGTTATTTGTTGGTCACGTGCTAATCGGTCTATTAATTAATAGGATTATCTTTAGTCGATAATTACATGGGAAACCCCGCAGGTTTCCCCAGGCGTTGATACTATCAAAACCAGAGATGTTGTGTTATCTATGACGATCGAGTATGAAAAAGCGCGTAAGTTATGAATAAATAAAAAAATATCAACGCCTGAATCCCAGGCTAGTCTTCAATATGCACCCCACTAATAACCCTATTTCATAACACAAATGTTATACTATAAGCTTTTAAAACCACTTACATCTGGATGGTAAAATGGGGTTAAAAATAAATTTTCAGGGAAACATTTAATACAGTAACAGATCAAGTTTTGTTTATTGTGTAAATCCATTATTATTGACCAGATGTGTTTCTTCTTTGGAGTCACAGTCTACTGCGTTACTAACACAGTAGCCAATATATAATAAATAGAAAAGATCCTTTTACCAACATGGTCATGTGTCATAACAGTGGTTCGGAGAAATCCTCAGATCCTGTATGCCAGGGATTTAGTGCAGAAATTATAACAAATAATAAAACCAAAGCAATTTATTTGCTTCCATCTATGTTTGATATAATCCTGGATTCTATATGTTACAGATCATAGAACTTTACTAACATTTCATTCCCGCAGTAAAATTGTTAAAATATAAACAGTTTAAAGTGACATTTCCCATTTAAGGGAGATTCTGTTATTTAAGTAGCTTGAGACAGTAAATATTTTCCTCTGGAGGCATGCTGCTTTAAAAAAGTTTGTGTACTCGTAGTGCTTCCATTCACAGACCAACATGTGTTCAGATTCCTAATTGAGAAGTTGAAAAAGTAAACATGTTCAGAAGACACACATTTAAATTTTCTTGTGAGTTGATTATCACTTGTCAGTATGCCAGATTTCTTTGTATTGTCAGATTCAGAAAAAAAAAAGAAAAAAACTGTACATGTCAAAACTACATGTAAAGTATCACTCAAATAGGTAGGGCCCACTCTGAAACTGTAATAGTTGTCAGTCTGACAGGCATGTATAAAAGATTTGGGTGTTATTTGTAAATGTTTACATGTATTTACATTATATTATGTCAATCATAAATTGTAAAATGAGATATGTTAATTTCAGTGTCATATACTTTCAGCAACAGAGAGATGGCCGGACAATGTGAAACTGTTTCAACAATACCAAGGTAATCAAGTTACTTATTTGAAGTTTTATTGTTCTAATAACATTTTATTACAGAAGTTATGTAACTTATAACTTGTGAAACTTGGTAGGGGCATGGTCAGTAGAAAACGCCTATGTGTTCTATGAGGTCTTCATATAATTCAAAACTTCCAATATTTTAGCATTATGTCTGCCCAACTTTGTTTTCTCAAAGCTCTTTTGTATGATATAGATGAATAGATTAATACATAAATGATTTCTATGTTTATAGTTGAACAAATTACATTCCATGATTTCTATGTTTATAGTTGAACAAATTACATTCCATGATTTCTATGTTTATAGTTGAACAAATTACATTCCATGATTTCTATGTTTATAGTTGAACAAATTACATTCCATGATTTCTATGTTTATAGTTGAACAGATTACATTCCATGTTTTCCATGTTTATAGTGGAACAGATTACATTCCACGATTTCTATGTTTATAGTTGAACAGATTACATTCCATGATTTCTATGTTTATAGTTGAACAAATTACATTCCATGATTTCTATGTTTATAGTTGAACAAATTACATTCCACGATTTCTATGTTTATAGTTGAACAAATTACATTCCATGATTTCTATGTTTATATTTGAACAAATTACATTCCATGATTTCTATGTTTATATACAAATTACATTCCACGATTTCTATGTTTATAGTTGAACAAATTGCATTTCATGAATGATGATTTCTATGTTTATATTTGAACAGATTACATTTCATGATTTCTATGTTTATAGTTGAACAGATTACATTCCCTGACTATGCTGCATGTCTGAGTGTTAAGACATACCTTCACATGTGTGGACTGAAGTTTACAACAGAGCTTAAAATAAATGCAGAGGAGATGTCACCTTCAGGTAAACTTACGCAAAATTATCTATTGTATATAGCATGAACTTTTTTTAAAAATTCTTTTAATTCAATTAAATTCTATGACCACAATTTGAAAAATTCCACTCATCTGCTCATACTTACAAAAAGAATCTGAGGTATTGGGAAAGAAAAATGTAGCCTGTTTGTTTGATAGGATAAGTGAAAAATCTATGAAGAAGAAGACCACTGTAATTAAAATTTTTTAGATGTGTTTATATTTCACAATGGAAAACTTGAAACCAAGTGGGTATGCTTGGATATGTATGAAAATGGGCACTGTATAAACCACTGATGGGTGCCTCCGAATCATGATCCTTTCTACAATTTATACAGGGCGTGTTTTATACATACTTGCCATCTGATTGGTTTTTTGGTTTTTGTTCATTAATTTAAGCATATGAAATAAGTTCATTTCAGGGCCTTTATTTAACTGCATCAAATTGATTAATGAGGTTCTATTACAGTTTACTGAAGTATATCTAAGACACTGAGTGAAATGTTTATGAAATGTTTAAAAGAGTTTATGAATGCAGCCTCTGCTTTTAATTTACAATATTCAATTAGAATTAAAAATTAAGTGATTTCAGTATTACATGTAATACAATTGAACAGTGTCTATTCTGTGTCTCACATTATTCTTGTCTCTGAATTAAATGAGATTTTACTTACTAGATATTTTAAAATTAGCAGTCTTATTATACCCCCATGAAGGAAGTTTAGGGGGGCAATATTATAGGAGTCAGCTTGTCGGTCGGTGATCGCCTAGTCGGTCGGTCCACTTCATGGTTTCTGGACGAAAACTAGAGTTTAGAATTAAGTATTGTTATCAAAGTTACTCAGTCAAAATACACAAAAACAACACATATTTCTTTAATCTTTACTAGTTTCGACTGTTGTCTTTATCAGAATAACGGACAAAGTACAGTTTATTTGACGTCACGTCCGTTAGGACGCCAACGTCAACGTGACAAATTTGCGCAAAAACGTGAATGTAAAGTAATTAACAAATAGATATGGATCAAAAAGAGAGTATGTTTCATAGTAATCAAACTTACTATAATATAGCAACCTTATGTGGAAACCCCAGTTGGTATTGCATTTCAAGACCCCCTGGGGTCAAGGTCTCTGTTACTAAAAATAGGAAAATGGTTTACAGACAAGAACTAGAGTTAGGAACGAGATATTGTAATTAAACTTGATGTATTGCAAGCTTTTATGAAGAGCCTGTTTGAGATTGCTATCAATTGAAATAATTTTTTGTAGACAGTTGATACTTAATTTACTATCGGATGAGTTAACATTTTTAGCTCGACTTTTTTTTTTTGAAAAAAAAAAGTAGAGGTATTGCTATAGTCGCGACGCCGTTGCCGTTGTCGTCCGCAAACTTGTACCTGGGTCATAACTTTTTTATTTCTTGGTGTATTGTCTTCATACTTGGCCACAACAACCTTTGGGACAAAACCTTTCAGTAGACCACACTAACCTTGACCTTCATCCATAAATGACCTTGACCTTCAAGGTTAAAAGTCCAAATTTTGCTTGTTCATGCTGTTATTGGCTGTAACTTTGTTATTATGCCCCCACTTCGAAGAAGAGGGGGTATATTGCTTTGCACTTGTCGGTCCGTTGGTCGTCGGTCCGTAGACCAAATGGTTTCCGAGTGATAACTAAAGAACCCTTAGGCCTAGGAACTTCAAACTTGGTATGGTGATTGGTCATGACCAGTAGATGACCCCTATTGATTTTGGGGTCAAGGGGTCAAAGGTCAAGGTCACATTGACTTTGTAAGCAAAAACGGTTTCTGATCAATAACTAAAGAACCCTTAGGCCTAGGAACTTCAAACTTAATATGGTGATTGGTCATGATCAGTAGATGACCCCTATTGATTTTGGGGTCAAGTGGTCAAAGGTCAAGGTCACATTGACCTCTTAGGTAAAAACGGTTTCCGATCAATAACTAAAGAACCCATAGGCCTAGGAACTTCAAACTTGGTATGGTGATTGGTCATGACCAGCAGATGACCCCTACCGATTTTGGGGTTAAGGGGTCAAAGGTCAAGGTCACATTGACCTTTTAGGTAAAAATGGTTTCTGATCAATAACTAAAGAACCCTTAGGCCTAGGGACTTCAAACTTGATATGGTGATTTGTTATGATCAATAGATGACCCCTATTGATTTTGGGTCAAGGGGTCAAAGGTCAAGGTCACATTGACTTCTTAGGTAAAAAGGGTTTCCGATCAATTAACTAAAGAACCCTTAGGCCTAGGAACTTCAAACTTGGTATGGTGATTGGTCATGACTAGCAGATGACCCCTATTGTATATTTTTGGGTTAAGGGGTCAAAGGTCAAGGTCACATTGACCTTGTTAGTAAAAACGGTTTCTGATCAATAACTAAAGAACGCTTAGACCTAGCAACTTCAAACTTGGTATAGTGATTGGTCATGACCAGCAGATGACCCCTATTGATTTTGGATTAAAGGTCAAGGTCACATTGACCTTGTTGGTAAAAACGGTTTCCAATCAATAACTTAAGAACGCTTAGGCCTAGAAACTTCAAACTTGGTATGATAATTGGTCATGGCCAGCAGATGACCCCTATTGATTTTGGGGTCAAGGGGTCCAAGGTCAAGGTCACATTGACTTTGTAGGTAAAAACGGTTTCCGATCAATAACTAAAGAACGCTTAGGCCTAGGAACTTCAAACTTGATATGATGATTGGTCATGACCAGTAGATGACCCCTTTTGATTTTGGGATCAAGGGGTCAATCTCATATTGACCCTGTACTTAATGACCAGTAACTCAACAACTCAAGTTGCCTTGGTTGATATTTTTATATTGAACTAAAAAAACTTTTGGTAAACACATTTGAAGGTCTTATGTAATATAACAACTTGGCTGTTATTAATGAGGCCTACATGATTCATAAAATTTATGCATATATTATTTGGTAAGATTTGTAATAACTTAAATTGCTGCACACAACCTATGGGGTCACAATAATTATTACCTTGTGACTAGACATGACCAGAAGATACTAGATAACCCTTATTAATTGTTTGTTCACTGGGTCAGAAGTCATGCATAATAACCTGATCACATGACTAATTGGCTGCTGATAGGGGGCATACATGTTTTACAAACATATCTTGTTTTTGAATGGATTGTCTTCAAACTTGAACATAATAATCTTCAAGGATATCCCTTAAAAATAATCCGAGAGACCTTGACCTTCACTCATAAATGACCTTGACTTTGAATGTCAAATTATTGAAATTTTATTTTTTTTGGCTATTATTGGCTATAACTTTGTTATTTTTGAATGGATTGTCTTCAAACTTGAACATAATAATCTTCAAGGTTAACCCTTATAAATAACCAGACAGACCTTGACCTTCACTCATTATTGACCTTGACCTTTTCATTGTTTTTGCTGTAACTGGCTGTAACTTTGCTATTATTGAAGGGATCACCTTCATATTATAACAGAACATACTAAAGGACAAGACCTTGTCACCACCACATGTCACCACCAGCACGTGACACCACCAGCAAATGACTTCACCATGTGACTCCACCTCGTGACACCACCACATGACTCCACCACGTGACTCCACCATGTGACTCCACCACATGACTCCACCCAAGAATCCACCACGTGACTCCACCACGTGACTCCACCATGTGACTCCACCCAAGAATCCACCACGTGACTCCACCATGTGACTCCACCCTGGACTCCAAAACGTGACACCACCACATGACTCCACCACGTGACTCCACCACATGACTCCACCAGGTGACACCACCACGTGACACCACCATGTGACTCAACCACGTGACACCACCATGTGACTCCATCACGTGACTCCACCACTTAACACCACCACGTGAGACCACCATGTGACTCCACCACGTGACTCCACCACATGACTCCACCACGTGACACCACCACATGACTCCACCACATGACTCCACCACGTGACACCACCATGTGACTCCACCACGTGACTCAATCAGGTGACACAACCACGTGATTCCACCACGTGACTCCACACGGTGACTACATCACGTCTCCCTCCACGTGACTCCACCAAGTGACACCACGTGTATCTATTTTTAGAATTTTCTATTGATAGAATTGCGTGTTTCTATTTATAGAATTGCGTGTTTCTATTTATATATATATAATAGTTTATATATACAAATATATAGACAAAACTAATGTGACAAAATAGACCGATTAATTTTATAAAAAGGAAACGTTAAGATTTTGTTCAAACATTCTTTTGTTTGCTTTTAGAGAAAGTAAAAGTCGAGCATTGCCCCCGCCTGGCGGTGGCTCTTGTTCTTCAGACCACTTATTTTAAGTCAAAGTTGCTGTATTAATCACCTTCAGTGATAGGTCTAGTTTTAAGTCAAGTCTGTTATCATATCTAAGGTCAGGGAAAATATTTATTTTTTCTTTTCAGTACATTAATACTGATATCAGTTATGTTTTTATTTAATTTCAGGACGTGTTCCATTTATTCAGGTTGGACCATTCCTGGTATCTGAGATGGAACCGATTATAGCTTGTGTCCAAACAAGGGTAAATTACATTTTTGATTTTAATGGAATATACATTTGTTATATCAAAGGTTTTGTTAATAAATCAATGAACTTGAATAATTGAATGAAATTAATTTTAATGTTTAATTGCTTTAAAATCTCTGGTTACTGTCTACAGGCCTAGGTCAATAGTGAGAGAATCAGATTTGTAATTCAGGGTTGCTGGTTCAATCCTTGGTCAAGGCAAAATTCTCTGCAACAATTTTAATTCCGGACATTGAGTCTGATGGTCATTCGTTTCTCCTGGCTGATTCACAGCTTATCACATGCTAAGAAATTGGTAACTACTGGTTATTAGTCCCCTACCGGTTTAACCGGAGGGGACTTTAGGTTTACCCTCCGTCTGTCCGTCCGTCTGTCTGTCAGTCTGTCAGTCCGTCCGTGCACAAAACTGGATCCCGCGATAACGCAAAAAGTACTGAAAATATTTTTATGAAACTTTATATATAGATAGATGGCAGTATGGAGATTATGCACGTCTTGTTATGCCCCCGCCATGTAATGGCCGGGGCATATAGTGTTACCCTGTTCCGTCATTCCGTCCTTCCGTCCTTCCATCCTTCCATCATTCTGTCATTCCGTCATCATCAGTTTCCGTTCATTATCTTCAGAACGGTTGGACATATTCAACTCAAATTTGACATATGGATATGTCATGAGAAAATACAGGTCAAGTTCGAATTTGGTCATGGTTCGATGATTTTTGGCAGAGTTATGCCCCTTTTACTTTGAAAATAATATGAAATTTCAGTTTCCGTTCATTATCTTAAGAACGGTTGGACACATTCAATTCAAACTTTGACATATGGATATGTCATGAGAAAATACAGGTCAAGTTCGAATTTGGTTATGGTTCGATGATTTTTGGCAGAGTTATGCCCCTTTTACTTTGAAAAAAATATGAAATTTTCAGTTTCCGTTTATTATCTCCCCAATGGTACAACACAATCAACTCAAACTTGACATATTGATATGTCATGAAAAAATACAGGTCAAGTTCAAATTTGGTCATGGTTCGATGATTTTTGGCAGAGTTATGCCCCTTTCACTTTGAAAATAATATGAAATTTTCAGTTTCCGTTCATTATCTCCCTCAAGGTACAACACATTCAACTCAAACGTGACATATGGATGCGTCAAAGGAATGCGCAGGTCAAGTTCAAATTTGGTCATGGTTCAATGATTTTTGGCAGAGTTATGCCCCTTTCACTTTGAAAGTAATATGAAATTTTCAGTTTCCGTTTATTATCTCCCCAATGGTACAACACAATCAACTCAAACTTGACATATTGATATGTCATGAAAAAATACAGGTCAAGTTCAAATTTGGTCATGGTTCAATGATTTTTGGCAGAGTTATGCCCCTTTCACTTTGAAAATAATATGAAATTTACAGTTTCTGTTCATTATCTACCCAACAGTGTCACATATTCAACTTTAATTTGACATATGGATATGTCAAAGGAATGGGCAGGTCAAGTTGGAATTTGGTCATGGTTTGACGATTTTTTTGGCAGAGTTATGTCCCTTTCACTTTGAAAATAATATAGATACATCTTAGGAATAAGCAGTTTTAGTTGGAATTTGGTCATGGTTCAATGATTTTAGACAAACTTATCTTTCCTGAATGTTGGAAAAATTTTGAACTTTCAGTTTCACTACTCATTCTTTTAGCCATTATTTTGGCTACAAATATGCAATATGCTATTTCTAAAAGGTTAAGACTGAATAATTTCAGTGCTTTGAACATTGTATGGAAATGGTTTGTGTTAACATTGAAAAGTTTTAAGGGCTTTGAACTTAAAATGAAAAAAATAATTAATGCACCATCTGAAATTTTGGCTGCATGCGGGGGCATCCGTGGCATGATGACACATTTCTAGTTTTTTTTCTTCCTATGTTGAAAATTCTGGTTGCTATGGCAACAAATAGTCTGAAAATATGGCAAATTTAACACATAAACTGGATCCAGTGATAACTCAAAAAGTACTGAAAATATTTTTATGAAACTTGAAATATGGGTAGATGGCAGTCTGGAGATTATGCACATTTTTTTCTTTTCTATGTTGAAAATTCTGGTTGCTATGGCAACAAATAGCCTGAATTTCAAGATTTCTGATTTAAATTTTTCAGCTTTTTCACTATAAGTTTTTTATTTCTTAAGGTGTTTACTTCAGACTTTAAATA
The DNA here is from genome assembly GCF_026571515.1 of Ruditapes philippinarum. NCBI lineage: Eukaryota > Metazoa > Mollusca > Bivalvia > Venerida > Veneridae > Ruditapes > Ruditapes philippinarum. The sequence goes on along the minus strand of NW_026851906.1, from coordinate 38,770 downwards.
TAAGTTTCTTGTCATCAACCACATCATATGTGACAAGGTTTACAACTCTAGCACAAAAATTATCAGTATTACCTCCCTTGAACTTAGAATTTTAATGAAAAAAATGTTGTCTTTTTTAAATAACTTCTTTATTTCCTAATGTATCTACTTCAAACTTCATATATATGTTTCTTATTATCAATCAACATTTTTGAGAAGGTTTTTAACTCTAGCAAGATTATTTCAAGAATTATCTCCTCCTTGAACTTAGATTTTTTTCGAGAAATTTGTATTTTTCACTCCAACTTCTTCATTTCTTATAGGATTTACTTTAAAATCCCACATCGTAATAATATGACAAGGTTGTATAAACATAATTTCCTTACTAGGCAGGGAAACTTAACACATAACTGTGATATAGACAAACTTTGAACTCAAAAGATATAAGTTCATTCATGTCATTCATTCACTGGTAAAATTGAATGGCCAATGGCCCATCAGAATGTTGCTGGGGTTCTAACCGGTAGGGGACTTATGGATTGCTTGCAATCAGAGCTGCATCAGTACTAAGGGTGTAGTACTTCAGTACCAGTACCAGTACTTGGCAAATTATGCAGTACCATTACCAGTACCAGTACTAGATTTTAGCTCGGTACTGCAGTATCAGTACTTTTTTTTGGTGAAGTATTTAAGTATCAGTACCATTACTTTTATATATTCATCAAAGTTTGAATAAATACAGTCTCAAACAAATAATTGCAAGTATTATTCAGCAAAGAAATAAAATCATTTACTTTAAAGTTAACATAACATATTTACAACTTTATGGTTTTAACATACTTTTTACAAACAATATTTACAACATATATTCATGTCATATCTAATTGTTTAGTAACCAGTCAAGTGTATAAATACAACGCAAACATCTTTCATTTAAAACACAACAGTCTTTTGTTGCCTTTCACACCTCTGTTCAATTTATACCAAAGTAAATGACAACTTTTTATGGTGCTAACAATGTCACTTTTTTCACTTGAAATGGGATTATGTAGAATAGAAGAAATTAATTACTGTTTATTTTGCTCTTTTACTAGTAAATACAAAGTAATGATTTTAATAAGGATATTTTAGGGTAAAGAGTTATTGAGTCTGTTTATTAACTTAAAGTCTTTGGTGCTTTTTATGATGAATACTATGTTAACATTTGAAGGAATATTGCAGCAAATTATCTTTAGATTTGATAACTTACTTTTTCACAAAAATAAAATATAGTTAATGTAATTTACAGCTTTATTTTATGAGGAAAATTGATGCTATTTTTAATTTCTATCAAACCAAAAGTACTGGGTAATGCAGTAGCAGTACCACTTTTTATACCCCCGCACAACAAAGTTGTAAGGGGGGTATACTGGAATCAGCTTGTCCGTCTGGCTGTCCGTCCGGCCGTCGGTTTTTTCTTGTCCGCCCAATAACTTAAGATTCCTTTGACCCTTAGTCTTCATATTTGGCATGGAGGTTAGTCATGATTAGAAGATGACCCCTATTGATTTTGAGGTCACTAGGTCAAAGTCACAGGGGCCTTGACTTCAAAAAGCTTGTCCGCCCAATAACTTAAGATTCCTTTGACCCTTAGTCTTCATATTTGGCATGGAGGTTAGTCATGATTAGTAGATGACCCCTATTGATTTTGAGGTCACTAGGTCAAAGGTCAAGGTTACAGGGGCCTTGACTTCAAAAAGCTTGTCCGCCCAATAACTTAAGATTCCTTTGACCTACAGTCTTCATATTTGGCATGGAGGTTAGTCATGATTAGTAGATGACCCCTATTGATTTTGAGATCACTAGGTCAAAGGTCAAGGTCACAGGGGCCTTGACTTCAAAAAGCTTGTCTGCCCAATAACTTAAGATTCCTTTGACCTACAGTCTTCATATTTGGCATGGAGGTTAGTCATGATTAGTAGATGGCCCCTATTGATTTTGATGTCACCAGGTCAAAGGTCAAGGTCACAGGGGCCTTGTCTTCAAAAAGCTTGTCAGTCCAATAACTTAAGATTCCTTTGACCTACAGTCGTCATATTTGGCATGGAGGTTAGTCATGATTAGTAGATGACCCCTATTGATTTTGAGGTCAGCAGGTCAAAGGTCAAGGTCACAGGGGCCTTGTCTTCAAAAAGCTTGTCAGTCCAATAACTTAAGATTCCTTTGACCTACAGTTGTCATATTTGGCATGGAGGTTAGTCATGATTAGTAGATGACCCCTATTGATTTTGAGGTCAGCAGGTCAAAGGTCAAGGTCACAGGGGCCTTGTCTTCAAAAAGCTTGTCAGTCCAATAACTTAAGATTCCTTTGACCTACAGTTGTCATATTTGGCATGGAGGTTAGTCATGATTAGTAGATGACCCCTATTGATTTTGTGGTCAGCAGGTCAAAGGTCAAGGTCACAGGGACTTTGACTTCAAAAACTTTGTCTGCCCAATAACTTTAGATTCCTTTGACCCACAGTCTTCATATTTGGCATGGATGTTGATCATGATTAGTAGATGACCCCTTTTGATTTTGAGGTCACTGGATCAAATGTCAAGGTCATAGGGACTCTGACTTCAAAAAGTTTGTCTACCAATTAACTTAAGATTCCTTTGACCCACAGTCTTCATATTTGGTATGGATGTTGATCATGACTATAAGGTGACCCCTATTGATTTTGAGGTCACTGTGTCAAAGGTCAAGGTCACAGGGACCTTGACAAAAAAAAAGCTTTTCTTCTCAATTGCTAAAGAATGTCCTGTCCGCAATGTATTGATTTTGACATTTGAAGCGTGTAGAATACATAACTTAGCAATGCACTGTTTTAGTAACCTCAGATTTGGCAGGGAGGTTGTCCTTGAGCTCTAAATGGCCACTGTTTATTCTGACAAAGTGGTATGCGGGGGTATTCAAGCCATGATAGTGGCAGTTCTAGTTAAGACAGTAATGCAGTACCAGTACCAGTAGTAGCAAAATTTTGTAAGAGTAATTCAGTATCAGTACCAGTACTTGCAAAATTGCTGCAGTACGTACTGCAGTACCAGTACCAGTACCAGTAATGCAGCTCTGCTTGCAATACTATGATAATTGCTTGTTTATCCAGGAAAGGCGGTAATTTAAGTGGACTGAATGCTGAGATATGACTAAAAATTTGTTAAGAAATGTAGTAAAAGATAAACAAACACGTATGGTAACATAAAAGAGTTATATAGGTATAATGTATTTTTTATCTGCTTTTCCTGAGAGAACTATCTACAAATGTGTTAACTTTAGATTTTATACTTGTTTGCAGGGTTTTTTATTGAGTTCAGAGTTGACGGACATCCACAAGTCTGAGTTGAAAGCTTATATGGCATTAATAGGGAACACCTTGGTCAATGCGGAACATTACCTGGCATGGTTGAATAAAGATGTTTCAGAGGAGGTGATATAGTTTTATTTTGTGATACATGATTTGATTGCTTTGTAAATCTTTACATTGAATTAATTAAATTCTGCTTAATGTATTTTCTGTATTTTTCCTATTAAACACCCCCTGGTGCTTGCATTTTTTAAGGGGGGGGGGGCTAATAAGAAATATAAGAAATGTGCTTTAAAATATTCTTATTAAAGATACAATTTTGTCATGGTTCAATGATTCAGTTATGAAATTGTTGTGGGGGTCGCTAATAAGATGGTGGGGTAGGGTTGGAGGGCATAAAATGGAAACAATATGATATTTGTTTTCCATGTTAGTTATACTGCAAAGAAATTTTGTTATATTCTGCTAAAATACTATTTTATTGAAAGAACATTTTTAGCTCGACTATTCGCAGAATAATCGAGCTAATGCAGTCACCCATTTGTCGGCGTCGGCGTCCCTGTGGTTAAGTTTTTGTATGTAAGCTGGTATCTCCATAACTACTGAAGGGAATGGATTGAAACTTCACACACTTGTTCTCTGTGATTATCTAAGATGATTGGCACAAGTCCCATAACTCTGATTTGCTTTTTTTCATAATTATGCCCCTTTTTCGACTTAGAAATTCTTGGTTAAGTTTTTGTATGTAAGCTGGTATCTCCATAACTACTGAAGGGAATGGATTGAAACTTCACACACTTGTTCTCTGTGATTATCTAAGATGATTGGCACAAGTCCCATAACTCTGATTTGCTTTTTTTCATAATTATGCCCCTTTTTTGACTTTGAAATTCTTGGTTAAGTTTTTGTATGTAAGCTGTTATCTCCATAACTACTGAAGGGAATGGATTGAAACTTCACACACTTGTTCTCTTTGATTATCTAAGATGATTGGCACAAGTCCCATAACTCTGATTTGGTTTTTTTTTTATAATTATGCCCCTTTTTCGACTTAGAAATTCTTGGTTAAGTTTTTGTATGTAAGCTGGTATCTCCATAACTACTGAAGGGAATGGATTGAAACTTCACACACTTGTTCTCTGTGATTATCTAAGATGATTGGCACAAGTCCCATAACTCTGATTTGCTTTTTTTCATAATTATGCCCCTTTTTCGACTTAGAAATTCTTGGTTATGTTTTTGTATGTAAGCTGTTATCTCCATAACTACTGAAGGGAATGGATTGAAACTTCACACACTTGTTCTCTGTGATTATCTAAGATAATTGGCACAAGTCCCATAACTCTGATTTGCTTTTTTACATAATTATGCCCCTTTTTGGACTTAGAAATTCTTGGTTAAGTTTTTGCGTGTAAGCTGGTATCTCCATAACTACTGAAGGGAATGGATTGAAACTTCACACACTTGTTCTCTGTGATTATCTAAGATAATTGCCACAAGTCCCATAACTCTGATTTGCTTTTTTACATAATTATGCCCCTTTTTCGACTTAGAAATTCTTGGTTAAGTTTTTGCATGTAAGCTGGTATCTCCATAACTACTGAAGGGAATGTATTGAAACTTGAAGAGTTTGTACCTTTTCGGACAATTTATGTATTCATATAGGTAAGCATTATTATACTCAATGAAACACCCTTGTGACAAATTTTCGAATAGTCGAGCGTATCTGTCCTCCGACAGTTCTTGTTATTACTATGATTATCATTTTGCTTTCAGTTCTTTCATTCAATTTTATTTCTTTTCATTCTAAATGTGAGATACTGCAACATTTTTTGAAGATATATAAATGTAAAGAAATCCTGTGATGTTTTTTTAATCAAGGTAACTGAACTACTGAAATTTTATGATTAATTTTCACAAGTAAATTAAAATTATAAACTGTGAACTTTTTTCTCAGGTTATTATACCCAGATTCCTAATTAAACAGTTATGTTTTGTTCTCAGGTAACAAAACCTAGATATGGCAGTATGCATCCTTGGCCACTAAATAAACTTCTGCCGTGGAAGAAACAGCGTGAAGTGAAGCAGCGTCTTGCTGGTCTTGAATGGGCGGAAAAAACATTTGACGAGGTATATAATGATCGTGTTTTTTTTCTTGTTTTTTGTTTTTGTTTTTTGTTAATAACAAAATTATTTTATTTTGGTTCATTTTATTGATGATATTGGTATCTTATTTTCAATGAATGTTGATTGTTGGATAATTATTAAAACAGTTGTTCCAAAGCCAAGGTGTTTTAGCTTCACTGTTCGAAGAAACTGGGAGAGCTAAAATTGTACTCACCCTTGCGTTGGCATCTTACTTTGGTTAAGTTTTAGCAGTTATTAAGGAAGAATGTACATGTATGTCAAGTTATGGGCAAGTTTGTTTTGTTTGTATGTTTATTGTTTTTCTTATATACATGTATCTTATATAATTGTTTCTCGTCATTGTAAACAGTTTATAATTATACATGAAATGACATTGTAAGGTGCTGTTTAGGATGCCCTAGACCCTTCACCATCGTATGACAAGGACAATAAAAAAAATAAGAATGTATGTCATATGATCACAGTGCTGTGTTAAACTCTTCTTCATAATATCACACTCTAGTATATTTACATCTATTTTAGAAACATGTTACTCAGAAATAATGGTATAACAACCTTACAAATTGCTCATGGGCAACATATTTAAATAAGTTATTTCTTCTTGCCTTTATCAGGTATGTGATGAAGTATTGACATGCTGTCAGGCTCTATCAGAAAGACTCGATAAACAAGACTTTTTCTTTGGGAAAAGGTAAGTTTTATGGATAAACTGAACTAAACTTTGGATAGAGCTTAAAGCGGCCTTCAGTTTTTCTAAAGGTTAAATATGTTATTTTTAGGTACATGTAAATGATTTCATATATTATTGCCAATTCAAAAAAATTAATGTGGAAAAAGAAATTTGCTGACGATAAAATACATAAAGAATAAGGAAACCACTTGATACCTCTAATCTACGGGTCTGCTCTCTATATTGAAATAAGTAAAGCTGAACATTCGTTTCCCGATTTTTTATTTTTAGAAACGAAAATCATTGACACGTTATAAATAGCTCTCTGAACACAGTTTTAAAGAAGGCTTAACAGTAATATGATGCACTTTTTCAAGATAAAATTACTGAAATATATAGTTTGAAAGAATACAGAATTGTTGGGTTTTTTCAACAGAAAGTAAAAGCTGAAAGTTGCTTTAATTTAAAAGATAAACCAGACAGTTTCTTTTGAAAGGGGGATGATTTTTGTTTAGATAAAAAAGCCTTTAATGACTTTGAAAATTGTTAAAGGCGCATAATACCATGCCTAATAAATGAGTAATATTTTTCTTTAAAAGAGACAAGCATATGTTACAGAATGGCTTTAAAGCATAGTAGACGCTTATCATTCGATGTTCGCAGTGCTGAATGTGAAATGATTTCTCATATAGGTAGAAAATTAAGAAGTAGAATTTTTAATTTCATACAATATACAAAATCACTATAATTGTACTTAATGCTTAAATGCGAAAGATTAGCTTCAGCTAAGTTATTGAGGAATTCTTTTTCTTGCATATCATAACAGGATACCAAAAATAAAGTTATTTGTAAATGAAATAATAGCATTTTTGAGATAAATGGGCCTTTAAGCATTATAAACTGTATTTTCACTTTGGGAAAAAGTAAATTGAATATATGTAGGTCTTTTTTCAAAGAGTAGATTATGATTTGTGCCCCCAAAAAAAATAGGCACTAGAGAACTTGAATCTTTTAATGTAAATTATAGTGTTACATAAGTTTTGAATGGTAAAATGAAGCAAGATATTTGTATCTTTATCACAAGTTATTGATGGTTATGTCTGACATGTAATAGAAGAAAGAGCATTGAAACATGAGGTTATCTGATGTGCAATGAGGGCATGGAGGGGGCGTGGCCCCAGATCCCCACATTAAAAAATCAAACCTCCAGTGTAGTAAATGCTCTATATGTATTCTTTTTCAATTTTTCCGTTTTTATTTCAGACCTACAGAATTAGATGCACTGGTATTCGGACATCTATTTACATTGTTGACCACTGATCTGCCAAACAGAGAATTTGCGTTGATCATTCAAAGATTTGATAACCTTGTGCAATTTTGTGACCGCGTGGACCGAAAATACTATAAAAATTTAAATAATGATTACTGAATGAAACTGATTTTTACATTTTTTATTACAAGGATTACTTGTGTTCATTTTGTGATAATTTTTTACCTTCTATACTTATGTATACTTAAAGACTAAGTCATGCATGTGTGGCACAAATAAATATTAGTAAAAGAATAGTGTGTTACAGAAGGTTTTGTCCAATGACTTTATTCTAACCTGTATTCTTAGAGGCACTGACTTTGTGTCACTGTGGCCACATGGTTTTAGTAGCTGGCTTTAAACCTGTTGAACATTTCCTATTTGGGTTCGAACCTAGAAACGAACAAATAATTTTATGTTTTTTTAGGTAAGCACACTTGTTCTAACCAGATGCTCATTTATGATTAGGCGATGACTATGACAGATTTGTTTAAGCTTTGACTTTCAGTTGCTTTCTCCTTCCTGCTGGTGTTTTGAACCACGGACTTTAATTACATATAAATCCCTGTTTGAGCCCTACTTCCCTATCTTCCCCAGTGACTGAGTTTTTATAGAAAGATGTTGCTTCTACTCATGTGCTCACTTTGGCCCGACAAAATGTACGGGGGTGTACCATAGGTCTTCCTCTACCAGGAAGACTTGAATGTCTCATTAGATGGAGTTCATGTTGTTTAAATGTTAACCAAAATAGAAAGAAAAAAATATATGACAAAGTAATACCATCATGAAAATTTTCAATGTCATATTTTCAATACTATATACATGTACAAGCTCTTGGCTTACCTCTATAGTTACTGCTTGAATTACTGGAAGCTAGTTTTTAATTAATTTTCCCCTAAACTTTGATTACACTGGAGAGGTACTTGTTCCTAGCAGATATAAGTACAATCTACTTGAACAGTGCATGGGTACAAATTTTCAGGCATTCGTCTGAAGTCCAGGTTTTTATACCCCTGAAAGCAAGCTCACTTTAAAGAACCAATTAACTTGATGCTCAGAGTTTTTAGGCTTTCAGAAATTTTGAACTTGTACCCATGATAGTGTATGTTGTATAGATAACTGTCTTAACCCTTAGCCTGCTTAATTTTTAGCTCGACTATTCGATAAGAATAAGTAGAGCTATTGCAGTCGCCCGAGCGTCGGTGTCCGCGTCGGCGTCGGCGTAACCACTTATGTTAAAGTTTTTGTAATAGTTCAAATATTTTCAAAGTCCATAGACATATGGCTTTGAAACTTTGCACACTTGTTCACCATCATGACCCCAACCTGGAAACAGGAGGAGGTAACTCTATCAAGCATTTTGACAGAATTATGCCCCTTTTTCGACTTAGAATTTACGTTAAAGTTTTTGTAATAGTTCAAATATTTTCAAAGTCCATTGACATATGGCTTTGAAACTTTGCACACTTGTTCACCATCATGACCCCAACCTGTAAACAGGAGGAGGTAACTCTATCAAGCATTTTGACAGAATTATGCCCCTTTTTAGACTTAGAATTTACGTTAAAGTTTTTGTAATAGTTCAAATATTTTCAAAGTCCATTGACATATGGCTTTGAAACTTTGCACACTTGTTCACCATCATGACCCCAACCTGTAAACAGGAGGAGGTAACTCTATCAAGCATTTTTTTTTACTAACAAGCACTAAGAATAGTCGAGCGTTGCTGTCCTACCGCCAGCTCTTGTTTAATGGACTTGTCCTACATCATTTTAGGAACTGTCCAGTTACAGTTTTGGGGATATTAAGATGAACACTTAGTCAGCTTATAGTTCATAAAGCCAGCTGACTGACACGGCTTGGTGCTCGTGAGTCGTGGTTACAGCTTAACACTGCAGATTCCAGCAGGTTATCTTAGGGTCAGAAGATATTTTGAGCAATATTTTGATAAAACCGTTAAACCATGAGCAACAAAATATTTATTGTACTCATGCTCGGTTTTGAGTACTTTTTGCATAAAAAGTAATGATTTAACAGTTGCTATTATTCTCAATAACTGTAACAATTGGCGCATGCTAAATGGGATTTTTGTTGTACCGTCCTTATCAATTTAAGTGAACTGGTCTGCCTTTCATAGAAAGTCCTCAGTGTATCCTAAGTCCTAAGACATAAAATCAACTTTAGAACTAACTTAAGACCATTTCAATAAATATCTTTATCTTCAGTCAAATACTGTATACTATAAATGAATTCATTCTCCGGAAAAAAAGTTAAGAAATACAATGACAGAACCTTTTACTCGCAATGTGTAAATGCCTATCAGCATTGCTATTCAGAAATTAAGAGTCATAGCATAGGGGTCTTATGTTTTCTTTTTATAGGGTACATTTTTTTTTTGAAACGCAAAACTGTTTAAGTTTTGGTCATAAGACTGATTTCAGACTTAGGACTTTCTATAATTTCAGACTTAGGACTTTCTATGAAACCCAGACCGGAATATCATGGTGTCTGGATTGCAAAACAGTTAAACAGGGTTTCTTTTTGAATGTAAAGTAAGACTGGAACAAACAATAATAATAGAGTATGTACAAAATGTTATTATGGTAAAATGCCCTTGTATCAGTACATTGTGGCTACTGGTAACAATTTATTTCAAGTCCGGATACATTTTAGCTCCAATGCAAATACTATCCACTAGAAATATTGACCCAGTAACCCATGACAACAGCCACGCTATCACAGTAAGGTAAAATCCAGCATGAAGAGAATAACCATCTAACACCAGTTCTACATGAAATATCCCAAACGCTAATACTGCGAGAATACCTGAAAAGAAAACAAACTATTGTATTTTTTTTAGCTTTTACTGCCTCACTTCAGAAAGAAAGTTGCGAAGCGAACCTAGTTTTGTATTTCGTTTTCCTGATTTTTGGATCCCGTCAATTATTGAAATTATGCCAATCAAAATATTAACTGAATACAGAAGTTTGTATCATAATACATGACATCGCAGATGTTAGACACCCTGCACAGTTTTCTACTAAAATGGGACACTTATAGTTTGGCACCTTATTTATGGAGTTGTATGAAAAATTACCTTAAGGTAGTCTCTTAAAGTATAAAAAGGTCATTTTGAATCAGTATGCATACACTATTTTGTAGTAAAAGCATACAGAGAGTTTCTAAAATAGCTTTACAAGCTTCCTACTCAATCCGTGCAATGTATTATTTGTCAAATACCATGTAAATGAAATCTTTATAAATAAAATAGTGTTTAAACTAAAAGGTAATACATGTACAAACTGGCTGACTGATAATACACCCCAAATCAGAAATTTGGTGCCGGCCAAGAAATTCAAGAGGGCGTCCAAGATGGCAACAGTTACCCATTTGTGACCATTAACCAATGGAAATAAGCTTCTTGGTGTAGCAATTATTATACACTACTGTTGTAAACACAGCTATTATATATTTAGTACAAAGTAAGCTTCCACTCTCCATAGGTCGGTAAAAGTAGCAATGGCTACTGACGAATAGCTTTTAACAATGGCAATGGCAAAAAAAGACATCGGTCCAAGATCAACAAATGACATAAATACATATAAATACAATGCTATCTGCGACACACCAGCAAATCCAATCATATCAGTTCTTTCATTTGTATTTCTTAAGTTGTTCAAGTATACGTTTTCTTTCTAATTGAGCATAATAAATATATATAACACTATTTTAATCAGTGCATCGTTTCTGCTACTCAGCAGAAAGACAATAGATTGAAAACATTGTTTGTCGTGAAACTTTCTAGGAATAAATTGTGTTCGACTGTTTGAAAGTCTAGAACATTTTAATAAGAAATGGTACTCATCTTCTACCTCAACTTGACATAATTTACATATTCTAAATGCTCATCTGCTCCACTGTATCGACCAGGTTCAATTTCAAGGTAACGTGCAGATGTACGAAAATATGACATTACACAGCAGAATTTAAGAAAATCTAATACATCAGGATACAGTTAGCTTTTAACAAATAAAGAATTACCTGTTAGAAAGGCAAACGCCGCAGAGATGAACCCCAACACCATCTGTTGTTTCTCGTGCTTCCATTCCTTCAGCAGGCAATGTTTTACGAGTATCAAAAGAATTCCCAGAAACATAAAGGCTATACTAGCAAACAGAGCATACTGTACCACACTTAGGTAATATGACATTCTTTGAGAACCTGGAATGTAATTACAAAGGATTATACATGTAGTTGGAATTATAATTCGAATTGATAACCTTTCTAATGAATGCATTTGACCAGGTTACATTGTAAATGCGTTTGATATATATGTACTTATAAAAGCCGGCAAGGTCTTTTTTAGCAATATTAGAAAATCCCCTTCAGACAAAATAATAATTATAATGTTTTTATAATCCCCTTATCAGTTTAGATTATTTAGAATATTAAGGTATACAATTACATGAACAAATTAACACCACGCACCGTATTATATGTCTAATTATCGCCATATTCGTGATCTTATATAAATACATTACACGTTTTCATGGTGGTGCATGATATATAATATATTATATGAGCCGCGTCACGACAAAACCAACATAATGGGTTTGCGACCAGCATGGATCCAGACCAGCCTGCGCATCCGCGCAGTCTGATCAGGATCCATGCTGTTCGCTATCAGTTTCTCTACTTGTAATAGAGTTGGTAAGCGAACAGCATGGATCCTGATCAGACTGCGCGGATGCGCAGGCTGGTCTGGATCCATGCTGGTCGCAAACCCATTATGTTGGTTTTGTCATGACGCGGCTCATATATATTATACATACAAATAGCCAATCCTTCGATTTGAGCCGAGAGACAATGTGTCATTGCGACAACACGTCGCACGGCAACGCGCCGTTTGGCGTGCATCGTTAGCGACATCATGACGACTAAACGAAAGTCCGACAACGCGCTGTCGACAAGACGAAAAGGTGATAATGATATAGGTTGTGTGGTCGCTATCGACAACGCAACGCGCAAAGTGTACCAAATCAGCCATCATACCATAAAGTGAAATTTAAGAGACAAATGTATGATGCATTGTTTTCTGTAGTATATTTAATTTCACATAAGTACAAATTTCAATCTTCCTCAATACGTAAGGAGCCCATCCCAATGCTATTTCCAACAAAATGTATTTCGCAATTGCATCGGAAAACTTATCTTAATATTGAAAAACAAATATTTTTAATTATTCTTTTGCTGCTATACTTACAAATATCAGTAAAATCATAACAGACGGAAATCAAAGTCTCTTTTACTGTGACTACATTCATCCCAATCGACTGGGAATAGGTCCTTGTTGTGTCATTGCAAAACTTCCACAACCCACCGTGACCTTGAAATTCCACGTACTTAGAAACCTGCTCGTTCTTATACTGCCACTTATCCACGCCAATCGCCACTGCTAGAAATGAAATAGCGGTTAATGCTGGTATAAGCCCGATAAGCCCCGCCTTCGGTGACATCACCAACAATCAATAATGCACGTGAGAGTGGTACATATAAAAGTTTCGTCTGCTTTAGGTACGTTTAGAGATATTTACATCGTTGTATTAATTAACCGGATTGATTTATTTTGTCCTTCATTTTATTTTTAAAAGCATTACATTCTCATCGTAGTCATAATCATTCGGCTAAATTGATAGAACAAAAACAACACCAACAACGAACGCACTGAAATATTATTACATATGACACGTGATCGCAGTTGTTACATTATTACCAGGATATTTATTCTTAATTATTAACACAGAAATATCCAATTATTCAGTTTTTCAAATCCTAACCATTTCTAAGCCATTCCATGATATTTAAGCACTCTCTGTTTAACGTTACATGAATTTGAAAAGGATTAATTCCCTTGTGATCAAATACATTATATATGTCTTACATAAAAGACACATGATTATGTCTAACATAAAAATATAGGCATTTTATATTTCAGCATAAATATCCGTTCATAAAACGCCATAGTTTTGTATCTAAAATAAATTTAATCATAAATAAATATTTTCTTCAATATAAGGCTTAAAGCCCGCTTATATCAATATAATAATCAATATTATCAATAACCGAACTTCATAACAAGTAATTTTTGATATATCAAATTTGTAAATAGCTATTTTACAAAACCCTTTAATCACATCTTAAACAGCTTTTGTTGAAAAGTACGTAATGTGTAAAATAAACATTTTGTTAATTTAGCTCTTTATGCGTTTTAATAAAGAAGCGGGTGAATAGCACATTTACAATATTGATTTGTAAATTGAAACTACCATGCACATCTTTAACCCTTTTCTCGCTGTATGTATTGGTCTTGTTTTCTTTTTTTTTCAAAATTGACAATCTTAATAACATGAATTTTCAAGATTCAAATTTTGCAGTTTATCCTCTCTCTAAAATAATCAAAGAAGTTTTTATGTAGAGGGCGCGGGTTTTATTGTAAAAATACCCTAATATCACTCGAGAGTTGTCAGTTATGTCCCCTTGCTATACAATAGCATTTTTACGTAGATCTATATGCCAGTTAATCATTGCGTGTGTAGATGTAATTACTGCCTTACTGCTAAATTTTGAAAGTTAAAGAACAATTTACGGGCATAAATGCCATATTTCGGTCAATGCTAGGCCTATTATTTCACAGCTCCAAATACATTACTAATCTACCAAAGTGAAAAAGGCAAAACACATGTGAACATATCTTTATAATCTTTGGAGATTCCCGAACATTCTTGGCTCAGTTAAACAACTATATCCTAAAATAATACATGTTGAAATTGTGATCCGTTAAACCTCAAAGTTACCCTATAATTATTCAAAATAGCCAATGCAACAGGGGTTTTCACTCCAAAGAATATACAGGATTTAGATGACATGCTTCAATTAGAACTATTTTTCAATAACATACAAACCATATGATAATATCATAAATTTTTATTTGCTTACTAAATATACATTAAAGAAAAATGAATTCAATTATTTCACAATGAATAGCAATAAATCAGGTCACGCTTTTTATATCTATCTTAACGTAACATTTTGTTCCAGCAAAATGTTTTGTAAATGCAGTTTATTATTGGTGAAAGAAATTCTTCTGTATCGACATAACCTATTACGTCATATCCGGGTACATGCTCGCTCCAATACAAAGGCTACTCGAAAGAAACAAAACCGAAGATATCCACGATAATATTCCTGTTGTCAAGGTCAGATAAAAACCGGCATGGGGAGTAAATCCTTCATATTTAACTTCAACGTTATACACACCGAACGCCACTATAGCTAGAGCACCTGCAAAGTACAACAAGGTATAACTATTCAAAGTTTAGAGGTCCATGAGCAAAAACGTTTTAAATGGATACATCAATAAAGTAAAAGGTTTGTATGATAAGACTGTGGTTACCAACACCATCATCATAATCATCATCATCATCATCATCATCATCATCATCATCATCTTCTTCTTCTTCTTCATCATCTTCATTACTATATTCTTTTTATTCTTCGTCAGCTTCTTTATCATCATTATCATCATCATAATCTTTTATTTCAATAGCTTAACTTATCACCCATGCTTCATTTTAAGAGGACCAAATATTAATTAACTAGCTTTAAAATCAAACTATTAATGAGCATTCTTTATATGCTGATACACGAATCCCCCCTATCATCTGTATCAATCTGGATGCATATATGTACCTGAGAAAAAAGCCATGGCAGCAGATATAAAACCAAGTCTGATCTGTAATTTCTCGTGTATCCATTCCTTCAATATGAAATACTTCACCAAGATTCCCAGGCAGGCTATAACAATACAGGCAAGAGCAGCAAACATTACATTCTTTACTATATTGTTGAACTTAGTCATCCTGGCTGTGACTGAATTATGACAAAATGCAACATTGAGATAAGATTGAGTCAATCACTAAAGAATATCTTACACTAACACGCACATTTATCTGACTAATATATCATATAATCAAGTTATGAAACAGAATATATATCAAATAAAAGAATCAGAAATAATGTTACCGTTCTGACATTCGGCGTTTTTCGGCACTGTAATGTGATTGGGATTTATGTGTGTGTGTGTGTGTGTGTGTGTGTGCGTGCGTGCGTGCGCGCGGGCGTGTGTTTGAGTAAATTTATACTTGCCAGCGGTTGCCCATATGGGCGAGTCCTCTGGAAGAGTATAAGTCATTTTTATATTTCGGAGGATGGTGCAAGATATAGTAAGATTCCTTTATTACATGGCAGAAGCTTCTCCTGGTTCTATAACGTGCCAAGTGTTTAAGCACTCATACACGGAACTCATCCTAAAGACTGATAAGTAATTTTAGTTGGCAAGCCCGGTAATCGAACCCACAATGTAGAGATTACAAGTCTCGCGCTCTAACCAATTGAGCTATGCGAACTGGCTAAATGTACCGGTAATTCTCAATTCCTGGCATGGTTTAAACTGCTCATGGCATAGTCGGACATTCAAATGTTTCGATCTCCTAATAAGCAATGCTGTGTACAAAGTTAGCGAAATTTGACGGTCGCTAAGCGTGGGTTATATTGCAAACAACCGTCCATATACTGTCATATAACCTTTCAGGAATATTTATAACGAATTTATAGAAAAGCAAACGGAGAAAAGAGAGATTTCTTCATAAATTGACAGCAGCCGTGTATATAAAGCCATACACTCGTAAAAGTCACGATTATCCAATGAAAAGTAACGTTACAATCTTGCAGTATTATAAAACATTGTAAATATCATACTTACAGACGTCAGCAATGTCGGCGCATGATGTTGGCGACGTTTCCCTGACTGTTTCAGACCCCAGACCAGAACCCGTCGACTTAGAATAAGTCAAAATTGTCCGGTTGCAGAATTCCCATAAATCAGCATATCTTTCATGCTCAATATAAACCGTCAAATCATCAACCTTGTCCTGCCATTTAGTCACACCAATGGCTAATGATAAAAACAAGATAACGATTGCTGCCGGAATTAAACCCACTATCCCCTTCTTTAGTGGCATTTCTGAAATGCAGGCAACCGTAAAATTCAAATAAGAAACCAGTCAGTCGTTAGAATTTTATTTTAAATCGTTTGAAGTGATGAGCCATATTTCCTCAAATTTCGAGCTATCATAGAATATCAGTACAAATCAGAAGAACCATCTTCATTAATATACTTGAATAAGTCCAGTTATTGCAACGTTACTAGGGCGTCAACAAGTCATGCTTCAATATACCTTTTCATAAAGTAAAACGTATTGTTTAATGACACAGAAAGCGATGAAAAGAACACAGGTCAAACACTCTGACCGAAATCTCCTTTACACAAGGAAGTCGCTGTCAAACATTCTTTCTGAAAATTCTTAACACTAGAAAATCGCTGAGATAAACAATTCGAAACGTGTCCATGCCGAAACAGATTTATTCGTGAAATCGAAATATACGAGAAGTACTGTCAAAGAAATATAGATTACCACGCCAATCACTCTTATTCAATAATGATAACAATAACAATAAAATATTATCACAATAGCATTATAATAATTGATTAATTAATTAAAAGTCTTTACCAATCTTATGAGTACTGAATGTGTTGACAAAAAACAACAACAACAAAAAAACGTTGTTATAGTTAACTTCTGAATAATAAAAAAATAACTTGTTATAAAGTTCACAAAGATAAAACTTAAAAAAAACCCAGCAAAAACAAACAACGACTTTACATAAAAAATCCAATAGCATTGATCGGTAATCATTAAAGTTATATTTAACTTTGAAACCCACATAAATTGAAATGTCACTTAAAGTCACATTTTAAACAGAAACGTAATTATATCGACAGAAGAGTGCTTTTTTAAACAATTTGTAAATAATAACGTGAAAAAAACCATGTTGTGATTTTGAAGGTGATTTAACGAGTAATTATACAATTTTAGCAAGTTAGGTCAATATACAAATGTATTGAATGTTTATACCAGTGAAGGTCATTTAACAAAGACTTCGCTTTTATTGACCTTTTTTCAAATTTGGGTGGAAGAAAACTGATTTACAAGGTATATTGATAAAAACTCATAATAAAAAAGAATTTTTCAACCTGTAAGATCAATATTTGGACTGTTTTTAGATCAAACTTATAACATATCCACGTGAATTTGATTATTCATTAATTGAATTTCTCAGCAGGACCCCCTTGTCATTATACACAGCGCTGCGGTAGTTTTGTCACAATCTATAAACTAATTTCCATTCTATCATTTCCTTGCACACATGCTTATAGTTATAAAAGTCGAATTAAATAATGATGCTATAGCTAATTTCAAACAAAACCACACAACTTTAACTTAATTTGTATGCAAAGGCTTGCAGTTATTATTTTTATAATACGATTTGGTTATGATAGATAATTAAGGTAAAGTATTCAAAAGACTTCTTATGTTCTGATCAGCTTGAACTTTTATCAAGAATGGATCCCAAAAAATGAACATCAAAATGCATTAAAACGGCGCTATATATTTTGTTTTTCAAATGCAATATTAAACTTTTACAGGGATTCATTGTAACTTGTCTGCCGACGTTATCTTTTTTATACGTAACCAGCTTAGCAGATGTAGAGCTGTTTGGAAACAATTGTCTACAATAATGGCATCGTATCACCTTTTTTGACACCATAAAAAGACAACTCTATAATGCAAAAAATGAAGCAATGTTAATGAAATGACTGCTTTGTCCACCTTGTGATGACGTACACGCAGTTTTACTTAGCAACGAGTGACATTAAAAATACGACTATTACGGTGTCCCGTTAGTGCCATCGCGACACACACACATATAACTTGAAAACACGATGGTGAAAAGTCGAAAGTACGATGATGAAAAGTCGAAATAACGAAACAATGAAACCACGACGATGAAATGATCGTCTTTTCATCATCGTATTTTCGTGTTTTCGTTGTTTCGAGTTATGTGTTCGTCGCGATGGTCCTCACGGGAAACCGTAAAGTGTGAAGCGGACCCCTGGTGTAGCTATGATTAGTTTAAACATGTTATTAAACCATGATAAGCTTGGGCTTAATGTCTGATTACGTACATAGGTGTTAGTTGACTGGCTGAATGTGCCAGCCACATCTCTATTAGCAATGGGCTGGGTGACAAAACAAATAAGGAAAGAAATATTTGTTTAATTAACCTTTATTGACAGAACAAATGTGAAATACATAATATATTATACATCTATATATAACATGAGATAAATTGTTCTAGAACAGGATATTATCATTTATCATACAAATGTTTCATTTTATCCAAAAATAAAGATTGTTCAAATGGTACATTTTCATTGTTTGTTTTATCATCAATATTTACAATACTTAAGGAACATGTGCCCAATGAAGAAAAGTCCACTTTAAAACAAGGATTTATAAATGAAGCATAAAATTCATATTTAGTTGTTTGTCCTTTTAAAGACTTTTTTGAAAAAAAAAACCGGTATGGAAAAATGAGCCGCGTCACGACAAAACCAACATAATGGGTTTGCGACCAGCATGGATCCAGACCAGCGCAGTCTGATCAGGATCCATGCTGTTCGCTTACAGACCCTATAACAAGTAAAGAAACTGATAGCGAACAGCATGGATCCTGTGGATGCGCAGGCTGGTCTGGATCCATGCTGGTCGCAAACCCATTATGTTGGTTTTGTCATGACACGGCTTTAATATATTTTTCGTCTTAAAGGGACTCCGTATAAAACCGTCCGTTTGAATGTCTTAAATCATCTGGGAACTAAATAGGAAAGATGTGAAGAAGTAACAGTAACAACAGACTTTAATTTGAAAATCGCATGTTAGTGTGATTTTTAACTTCATAGTTTTAAAAAAACATGTTTTTTAGTTATTTTTCACAATAAAGATAATTAAGAGTAAGTAATTATTCTAAGTCATGTTATTGGTCATGGCCTTCGAGAAATTGTAAATAAATCTCGAGAAAAAAAATCCAAAATGCCTATGTGGAATCACATCAACGTTTCAATCTTAATCAAATAATATAACATAAATTACTAAAAGCTGTCGTTCACTTATCATATAAAAGTATTTCTTTTTTCCATAATGTATGTTCCTTGGAGATAATGTCAAAAGTTCAAGCATTAAATTATATATACACATGGAATTAAGTTAAGCACACCTCAGAAATTTGAAATTGGCTGTTATTAAAAGCACTATCATGAGATGACTAAGAAATAATAATAAGATAAGTAGCGATACAAAGTTAGTAATCATTGACCAGTAAATTTATGAGTTTAGTTTATTCTTAACAAAATTATTGACGCATAAGCAAATATGTTTTTTAACCGAAAATGAAAGTGTTTATAAGTATGGTGTTGGAGCGTTTACAAAACATTTACTGGTGGATATTTTTGGTAAATGTTGACAATTACGTAACCTAAAATGACATTATGTAGCCAAATAACCAGTAAGGTGTCAATAGCGATTTAGAGGTGAATTTTGCCATTCTTGATGCAGAGCTTGTTCCAGTTGTTGCAGGTTCACCACAGGTGGTTTGTACCATTGCCCAAATAAAATTTTAATTTTCTGTTCATGTCAAAATTGAGGCAAAATACCGGGTATTTAAATTAACTATCATTATAAGATTATTTATCTTTGTTTTAGGATCCCTTCGAAAAACAGTAGAAAAATATGTTTAACTTCTGTTTATCAATACATGTATTTAAAATTAATGTACTGATGATGACACTATATGTGTCATGTCCAGCATGTGACTAGTGTCCTCTGATCGAAGTGTTCTGTGTGAGTTTCTGTGACGCATGGTCTGTGAGTCATGTTTACTATGTGTGTCCTGTGTGTCATGTTCGCTGTGTACATAGTGTCCTGTGTGTCATGTTCACTGTGTACATAGTGTCCTGTTTGTAAGGTCTGTATTTGAGTAGTTCCCTGTGAGTCATATTAGCTGTTTGTGTGCGTAGTGTCCTACATGTCTGTGTCAGTGTGTTGTGTCCTACATGTCTTTGTCGGTGTGTGCATGGTGACCTACATGTCTGTGTCAATGTGTTCATGAGATGACTAAGAATAACATGTATGTGTCAGTGTGTGGTGTCCTACAATTCTTTGTCAGTGTGTGGGTAGTGACCTACATGTCTGTATCAGTGTGTGGGTAGTGTTCTACATGTTTTTTTCAGTGTGTAGTGTCCTACATGTCTGTGTAAGTGTGTAGAGTCCTATAATTATGTTCGTGTCAGTGTGTACGTAGTGTCGTATATGTCTGTGTCAGTGTGTGGGTATGTAGTGTCCTACATGTGTATGGATAGTGTCTTACATGTCTGTGTGTAAGTAGTGTGCTGTGTCAGTATATGAGTAGTGTCCTGTATGTCAAGTGTGTGTAGTGGCGTGTGTACAATGTGTCAGTAATGTCATGTGTGGCGGAAATGCTATGTGTTATGTGAGTATTGTTATTTGTGTCCGTAGTGTCCGTAGTGCAAGTAGTGCGCTGTTTGTAAGGCGTGTGTTTTTGTAGTGGTAGGTGTGTCTTGACAGTGTGTCAGTAATTTCCAGTGTCAGTAGTGTACAGTGTCAGTAGTGTTCAATGTCAGTAGTGTCCAGTGTCAGTAGTGTTCAGTGTCAGTAGTGTTCAGTGTCAGTAGTGTCCAGTGTCAGTAGTGTCCAGTGTCAGTAGTGTTCAGTGTCAGTAGTGTCCAGTGTCAGTACTGTCATGTGTCAGTACTGTCATGTGTCAGTAGTGTCCAGTGTCAGTGGTGTCAGTAGTGTCCAATGTCAGTGGTGTCAAGTGTCAGTAGTGTGCAGTGTCAAGTAGTGTTCAATGTCAGTAGTGTCAAGTGTCAGTAGTGTCCAGTGTCAGTAGTGTCCAGTGTCAGTAGTGTCCAGTGTCAGTAGTGTCCAGTGTCAGTACTGGCAGTAGTGTCCAGTGTCAGTAGTGTGCAGTGTAAGTAGTGTTCAATGTAAGTATTGTTCAATGTCAGTAGTGTTCAGTGTCAGTACTGTCAGTAGTGTCCAGTGTCAGTGGTGTCCAGTGTCAGTGGTGTCCAGTATCAGTAGTGTCATGTGTCAGTACTGTCATGTGTCAGTAGTATCTAGTGTCAGTAGTGTCCAGTGTCAGTAGTGTTCAGTATCAGTAGTGTCCGTTGTCAGTAGTGTCAGTGTCAGTAGTGTCAGTAGTGTCCAATGTCAGTGGTGTCAAGTGTCAGTAGTGTGCAGTGTCAGTAGTGTTCAATGTCAGTAGTGTCAAGTGTCAGTAGTGTCCAGTGTCAGTAGGTGTCCAGTGTCAGTAGTGTCCAGTGTCAGTAGTGTCCAGTGTCAGTACTGGCAGTAGTGTCCAGTGTCAGTAGTGTGCAGTGTAAGTAGTGTTTCAATGTAAGTATTGTTCATGTCAGTAGTGTTCAGTGTCAGTACTGTCAGTAGTGTCCAGTGTCAGTGGTGTCCAGTGTCAGTGGTGTCCAGTATCAGTAGTGTCATGTGTCAGTACTGTCATGTGTCAGTAGTATCTAGTGTCAGTAGTGTCCAGTGTCAGTAGTGTTCAGTATCAGTAGTGTCCGTTGTCAGTAGTGTCCAGTGTCAGTAGTGTCAGTAGTGTTCAGTGTCAGTAGTGGTTAGTGTCAGTACTGTCCAGTGTCAGTAGTGTCCAGTGTTAATAGTGTTCAGTGTCAGTAGTGTCCAGTGTCAGTAGTGTCCATTGTCAGTGGTGTCTGTAGTGTCCAATGTCAGTGGTGTCAAGTGTCAGTAGTGTCACTGTGCAGTGTCAGTAGTGTCAAGTGTCAGTAGTGTCCAGTGTCAGTAGTGTCCAGTGTCAGTAGTGTGCAGTGTAAGTAGTGTTCAATGTAAGTAGTGTTCAATGTTAATAGTGTTCAGTGTCAGTACTGTCAGTAGTGTCCAGTGTCAGTGGTGTACAGTGTCAGTGGTGTCCAGTGTCAGTGGTGTCCAGTGTCAGTGGTGTCCAGTGTAGTAGTGTCCAGTATCAGTAGTGTCCGTTGTCAGTAGTGTCCAGTGTCAGTAGTGTCAGTAAGTGTTCAGTGTCAGTAGTGGTTAGTGTCAGTACTGTCCAGTGTCAGTAGTGTCCAGTGTTAATAGTGTTCAGTGTCAGTAGTGTTAAGTGTCAGTAGTGGTTAGTGTCAGTACTGTCCAGTGTCAGTAGTGTCCTGTGGCAGTAGTGTCCTGTGGCAGTAGTGTACAGTGTCAGTAATGTACAGTGTCAGAAGTGTCCAGTGTCAGTAGTGTTCAGTGTCAGTAGTGTTATATGTCAGTGGTGTTAAGTGTCAGTAGTGTCCAGTGTCAGTAGTGTACATTGTCAGTAGTGTTCAGTGTCAGTAGTGTCCAGTGTCAGTAGTGTCATGTGTCAGGTTAGTAGTGTGCAGTGTCAGTAGTGGTCAGTGTCAGTAGTGTTCAGTGTCAGGGGTGTCAGTAGTGTTCAGTGTCAGTAGTGTTCAGTGTCAGCAGTATCCTGTGCATCAGTAGTGTCCTTTGTCCTGGTCAGTGTGAGTAGTATCATGTGTGTAAGTGTGTCATGTTTGTCAGTTTAGTGTTTGAGTAGTGATTATGAATTAATTTTTATTTTTATTATTTTTTTCATACGAAAGATTGTAAGTGTTTGAATAGTGTTTATTAATGATTTTTTATTTTTATTTTCATACGAAAGATTGTAAGTAATTTTAGTGGAGTAGCGGGGGGTCGAACTCGCAACCCCTAGATTTGTAGTCAGACAGTGTTACCACTGCACTACAGCGCCCGCTCTGATTTATAACTATTTTTGAAGTTCCTATAAACATTACCACATTAGTAAACAAGAAATTGAGTAACACAATTGAATGTTCACACATAAATAGTTAATATAGCTGTTAAGTCTAAAGTGTTTTACAATGGCTGACTTTCGTGTCCTAGCTTGAGGGGTTATGATAAAAGACTTTACACAAACGAGCAGTAAAAGGACAGTTGATAAGAGATAAAAAAAACATACCAGAAAAAAACATGTTTCTTTAAATAGAATCGCAGTTCTAATACTGACGATAAGTAACCAATGAGGATAAATGGTGGTTTGAGACAAGTCTATTTGAGCCGCGTCATGACAAAACAAACATAATGGGTTTGCGACCAGCATGGATCCAGACTTACAAACCCAATTACAAGTAGAGAAACTGATAGCGAACAGCATGGATCCTGATCAGACTGCGCGAATGCGCAGGCTGGTCTGGATCTATGCTGGTCGCAAACCCACTATGTTGGTTTTGTCATGACGCGGCTCATTTAATCTATTTTTACTGGTTAAGATATTTCTGTTGGCGGAAAAGTGAAAAAAAGTAGCAGCAAACCTCCAGATTCATGCTTATTTTCATGAAAATTTTTATAAATGTAATATAAATTAGATGTAATTTACATATTGCAAACAAAACTTTCAATCCAAATAAATGTCAAAGTATGCAAAAAAAGCCTTTACTGCGTTAACTTCCCGTCAAGCAAAATAGTTTTAGTTTAATAAAATCTTAGTAAATTTTATCTTAAGTTTTTTTTCCAGAATAAAAGTAACAGATATATGACAAGATAAAGAATTCTACCAAACGGTATCACCCCGCACTCTACGTCGACCAGGGAACTCAGTTGGTTATTCGCGTGAATCCCCAACTACCTACCAGATGGTAGTTGGTAATTCGGATATTCCATATCAACGTTTATTATACAACAAGATATGTGTTTTCTATAATATGGAAACACCCCCTTCAAAATAAATCGACCAGGGACCTTAGTTGGTTATTTCCCCACCTACCTAGCAGAAGGTATAGATGGTGATTCGATCTTTATATGTTTACCCCTAAAAAGTATTTTTCCGAAATAAATGTAACAGATATGAAAAGCAGGATTGATTCTCCAACATAGCAACATGTTCACCTGGGGACTCAGTGTGTAACTGGCGCGAATCCCCAACTATCAACCAGAAGGTAGTTTGCATGTTTTCCACTGAAAACAGAAAGAACTTTCCGGAATAAATATAACGGATATATAACAAGAAAGGTTTTCAACATGTAAACACCCTGTGTCCGTTTGTCCGCCAGGGGATTAAGTTGGTAATATGCGTGAATACCAAGCTACCAGCCAGAAGGTAGTTGGTTATTCGAATTTAACATGTATTTCTCTAAAAACAGAACATAGTATTTCACAAAATAGTGTGATATATAATAAGATAGATGAATTCTACCAAATGGTATCACTTTGTTCCCTAAGTCGACCAGGGAACTCAGTTGGTTATTTGTGTGAATCCCCATCTACCTACCAGACGATAGTTGGTAATTCGAACTTCTGGTAGGTAGTTATAGTCCAAGAAATCCGTGCATAAAATAGGGTGAATTGTGCACCTCTTGTGAAAAGCATGAAACTTGGCATAGTGGTAGGAAATAGTATTTCAATTCATTTTAGCCTGGGATCCACTTTTTAAAAATCCAATATGGCCGCCAAAATCCAAGATGGCCGCCATATATAAAATTTTCAGAATATTTGGGTATTTCGGCTGTAGTCATACCTAGAATAGTATAAAAAAGCATCAGTTCATTATATTACAGATTAATTTATATTCAGGCCTCTGATCCATGTTGTGCAAATCCAAAATGGCCGCCAAAATCCAAGATGGCCGCCATTTATTTTTATTTTTCAAAATATTAAAGTTTTTCAGCTGTATTCTTTACAGGTCAGTATGAAATAGCACCACTTTATTATATTACACATTTATATATATTCAAGCCTCGGATCCAGGTTGTGCAAATCCAAGATGGCTGCCAAAATCCAAGATGGCCGCCATATTAAAATTTTCAGAATGTAATAGTTTTCAGCTGTTGTCGTCATTACAGAACAGTATAAAATAAGACCAATTTAAAATTATGGTATTGCATATTTATTTATATTCAAGCCTTGGATCTAGGTTTTGCATATCCAACATGCTTGCCGAAATCCAAGATGGCCACCATGTTGATTTTTTCAGAATATGTAAGCTTGCTAGCTGTTATCATTTTCAAATTAGTATAAAATAACACAAATACATTATATTATATGTTTTTTAACCATACCATAATGAAGAAATTTTTTGGGAGACGTATTGTATTTGCCTTTGTCGTCTGTCTGTCTGTCCGTTTGTCGCATTAAGCTTGTCCATCCTTCACAGGTCAAACTACATGTGGGATTTCAAGTTAACTTTACAGGAGTAATCAGTACCTTTTTTTTGATGCGTTTATATTTAAGGTCGCCGCCGGAAAGCCCATATGGGCGACCGACACTCAAGTCGGGCCATCCTAGAGCGTCCCGCCAAGATTTTTTGTCGATTTTTGTCCAGCTTAATTGGTGGAGGAAGCCGGGCATTATTTCAGGCACGAGCGGGCACCTGGGTAGAACCACCGACCTTCCGTAAACCAGCTTGGTTGCTTCCTCACATGAAAGATTTCGACCCGAGTGAGGATCGAACCTACAGCGGTGAGGGACCTGTGATCTCAAGTCAGCGACTTTAACCACTCGACCACGGAGGCCCCTCTGATCGTTACCATCCCAAGTTGTGGACATCACCGTCACATTCCGCTTCGCTGCACAAAATGGCCGCCAGAGCTAAAAGCAGAAATATCTTGCCCGGCCTTCACTGGTTAAACTACTGGTTGAATATCAACCAAACTTTACAGGAAAGAGCAGAAATATCCCTAGTTGTGCACACACATCACCAGCACATTTCGCTTCGCTGCACAAAATGGTCGTCGAAGCTATAAATAAAAAAATATTGTCCGGCTTTCACAGGTCAAGTTACTGGTGGGATTTCAATGAAACTTCACATGAGTGACCATGCATAGTTTTGGGAGACATATGTTTTTGTGACAAAAACCCATTTAGTTATGAAACTGTTTTAAAGCATTGGATTCATATTGAAACATGCTCATAATTAAATTGCTCAGATTTATTTTTACTTGATTTACGAAAACTCAAAAGAAACAAAAGAATATTTAAAACAAAAAATGGAATCTAAACTATCTCGTAATTTCATTATCTGCCCGTGAATAAAAATCTCTTTGCTAATTTTAGGTAATTTCAAGTTCAAGCAACTTGCAATCAAACTAAGCTGAGCCTTATTCCAATGATATAATATGTAGCTGACCTCCTATTGGGTCATTGTGCAAGTGCTAAAGGAATGGTATAGAAATTTTTGTATATTTTTACCAACAGCTATGTAATTTTCCCTAAAAAGAAAACACTTCATAATAATAATTTCAGAGAATTCTAGACTCTGTAATTTGTATTTTGATAAGAATAAAAAGTTAAAAGTAACCAAAGACTACTTAAGTAGTTTATGTTCAGAGTCAAAAGTGACCAGTTCTTAAAAAAAATGTGGATACTAGGCTCGTAAATTGCTGAAAATGTTAGAAATAATGATATTTCAACAGTTGTACATCAGGTTGCTTTTATACTAACTTAAGCAAGGTAATGTTTAGTGTTATCAACTAATACTAATAAGTATAAACAAGAAAACTTTAGTCAATTATCTATATTTAACACCGATTGATCTCGTACTGAATGTGTGTCAAATTAAAGGTTAATTGTTCATTGTTATTGTGATTCTAGGAGTAAATAAAACAAAATAAAATAAAAGAAAGCTGAAGAAATGACAATCTCATGAATTAAGCTAAATGCGGCATGATTTCACTAGTTCTTGTGTACAGTCCTTTTATGACAGTTGTGGAAACCAAACAGAAATTATCTAAACAATCTATAATTTGTTAAAGAGTTTTCATTGTTTATGAAATACAAAAAAACAACAAACAACTGAGATTATAAATCAACTATTTTACTGTAATATCAGAAAATACATATGATTATGTAAGGCTTAATCAGGCATTTCAACTGCTTTAAAATATAAAAGGAAGAAATTAACAAGAAATTTTAGAGCGTTGCTCCTGGAATGCTGCCCCGAAATTCGCAGTAAGTCAGTAAGTTAGTATCTCAATCTTACAATTGGAATCTCATATCAAAATTATCAAATAGAAGAGCTGCAAAAGTCTAAACTTGATCTCATATAAAGTCACGAATTACTAATCTTAATAATGTCAAACACTTAAAAGTTTGATTACAGAAAAAACCCAAGATATTTTTGTTCAATATCATTCTGTTTTTCTTGTTTATTCACAAGACCTTGGCAAAATAATCACATAATAAGAGTCAGATTCCGTTATCTATGACACAAAATATATGCTGCTTAAATTACTAATGAAAAAGAACTCACAGCTGCAGTAAGACGATCACAAGGATGATGCAAACTAAATTTATTAAAAAGAATTGACAGGAGAAGAAACCCTTACGTCTCCGACACTAACTAGTATATATAATACTGAACATTTGGTTCAAATAAGCTAAGGAATTGTGTGCACTAAAATATACAATACAATAGAGGATTAATTCACACTTTTCATGCATTAACATCTACAGAAGCGTGAAGGGCTTCTATGGGCTCAGGTTTCAATTTCTGTAGATGTTGATGCACAAAATAATGTATTAGTCATTCTGTTTCGGTGATTCTACGATATGTTGTTTTCCGCATAAAGAAACTAGTTTTGTATTGATTTTAACTTTAATTTTTGTGTGTTATGTTTTGATAACAAGGTAACTGGGGATCATTATTAAAATCAGCGGCTTTGCATGGTATCATAATCATGCACATTGACAAGAGCTATTGGTAGGACATCATAAAGTGTTAGACTGTTCTCGGTGCTTTATAGCTAAACAAGAACCTAGATTATGAAGAATTCTCTATATTTAAAAGGGGCATAATTCTGTCAAAATCCATGATAGAGTTATTGACCTTTAACGGTGACCTTCTATTATGCTAAAAAGTAAGTGTATTAGGGTTTAACGTATTCCATCATGAATTTTTTACAAAACCAGCTTGCATGAAAAACTTGTATAGCTGACGCCTTTAGTGTACAATATCACTTGCTCTCGATTCTTTGAAAATGTGCTCGCATGGTTTTATCCATAAATGCAAGTTTTTTTTCTCTGTAAATGTACATCTGTATATGCAGTTTTATGCAGGAATACCACTTTTTTAGTTTGTTACATGTATTAAAAGTGTTGATGATACAAATTACCTTTATTATAGTAATTTGTCAAAATGTCATCATTTAATGGCAGCCATATTGGATTTTGAAGCCATATTGAATTTTCTACCAATGCTACTTAAGCATTTTTCCAAGAAATTACTATTTTTGACCTATAATGTCAATTTATATAATTTTCTAGTCATAAATAACTTCATTTTGACATTCCCTGTGTACATTTTACATTTTGGCGGCCATCTTGGATTTTGGCGGCCATCTTGGATTTTTAAAAAGTGGATCCCAGGCTGAAATAACTTGAAATACCATTCCTTGACACCATGCCAAGTTTCATGCTTTTCACAGAAGGTGCAAAATTTTTTCACAAATTTCTTGGACTATTAGGGATTCGCGTGAATAAACAACTAGGTCCCCTCCTTTAATCTGTGTTTAAAAACGTAAGATGTGTCTAATATTTCATTCTGATGATAATGGATTTAATTACCAATTACCACCTATCAGCTAGTAGGTAGTTGCATGGTTATTCGAATATCCAACTACCAACTGCCTACCAAATTGACGCTCATTGTGAGGAGAGAAGGGTTGAGGCTATCATCCGGGCACGTGGCAGTTACACTTGAATTCGTATAGAAATTGGGCACATCGCCGAAACGATTTAAACCAATTCCATACTGGCCCCTGACGGCCGTGTTTCTTGGACGAGAGTCAATTGCCTTTTATTGTCGTCAAAGAGAGATTTTAAGTTACTGCAATGGCAAATCTGCAACGAAATTGGACAAATGTAGAGATCACGTATTTTTTTTCGGAAATGGTGCCTTTTACGAGAATAACATTAATTAATAGAAAAAAGCACACCGGGCATCCGACGGTCATGATTTCTTGGGCGAGCGCCAAGTGGTGCCTTATATTGATGTTAAAGTAAAATTCCAAGATTTGCAATAGCGAATTCGCTACGAAATCGGGGCAATGGGTAGATCTCATTTTTTTTCTAAAAAATGGTGCTTTTTACGACAATTACTATACAGACGAGCAAACCGCCGAATCGGCTAACGGCCATGCCATACTGGACTCTTACGGCCATGTTTCTTAACACTTTCCCTCATGAGTATATTGTGAAAAACGGCCGTTTTCATTTAAAAGTCTCCTGTTACAAGTTCAAACTGATATGAAACTATGAAAAATGTTTCAATACTAATCAAACTTGGCACAAATGTTAACTGGACCATTGTCTTTGTAACGACATGCTCACTCTTAAATTTCCTGTTAGCATGGCAACAAGGGGAGGTCTCAAAATTGCCGAAAATCACTAATTTGCCTCGATGTTTTCCATCAAAATTTATTTCAGTGCTGCAACTTCTCAAGGGATTGAGATAGAGTCAAAGGCTTTTCAGCGTTGGTTACCTTATGATCGACCTGGGGTCATTTTTAGCCTCTCACAAGTCCAAGATTTTCTTGGCGATGAGGGGAGGCTACCGCCCCCTTCAACCCTCCCCCACCGAAACAGTAGGGGCCACATCCCCCTTCTGGCAACCCCATGATGTATCTTTTGGATGGGGGGGGGGGGGCGACGCCGAAAAAGTGCTCACTATTTTTAGCAACATTTCTGAAACGAAAATATGTGTTTGGGGGCCAAATATGACATTTTTTCACTATTTGAGGCCTAAAAGAGGGGGTGGGGTCGAAAGTGCGTTGTTTCGCGTATATATGAGGTAAATGGTTAACAAAAAATGATGAAAAACTTTGGAATTACCAAAAATCTATTTTTTTCATGTTAAGATGTGGTCTTTCACCTAATTTTGGTGAAAAATTGATGTTTTGTAACATTTTTAATTTTTTTAGTTAACCCTTTCCCTCATGAGTATATTGTGAAAAATGGCCGTTTTCATTGAAAATCCTCCTGTTACAAGTTCAAACTGCTATGAAACTATGAAAATTGCTTTAATACTAATCAAACTTGGCACAAATGTTGACAGGACCATTTTCCTTTGTAACGGCATGCTCAGTCTTAAATTTCCTGTTACCATGGCAACGAGGGGAGGTCTCAAAATTGCCAAAAATCACTTATTTGCCTCGATGTTTTCCATCAAAATTTATTTCAAAGTGCTGCAACTTCTCAAGGGATAGAGATAGAGTCAAAGGCTTTTCAGCGTTGGTTACACGTTACCTTATGATCGACCTGGGGTCATTTTTAGCCTCTCACAAGTCCAAAATTTTCTTGGCGATGAGGGGGACTACCGCCTCCCTTCAAACCCCCCAAACAGAAGTGGGCACATCCCCCTTCTGGCAACCCCCTGATGTATCTTTTGGATGTGGGGGGGGGGCAAGTGCGTTGTTTCGCGTATATATGAGGTAAAGGGTTAATCGGGCTACAAATGCCTTATCAGGTATGGCCGTTAAAAGATATTTCAAGCTATTACAAAAGTCAGATTGCAACGGAATAAAAACAATGGGTAGATCACAAATGAAGGTATAACAAGAAATATAAAGGTGAACGTGACGCAATTAATGTTTTGTATGGATCTGATCTTTCATGTCAAATACAAAGCCAATTTAAAAAGTTAAAACGTTGCCATAATCTGTCGGCACGTAAATGAATTACCATCATATTTATGAAACATGAAGACAATTGGAGCTCATTAATTTTACATCGTACTGCAATATTTTAGCGTGGGATGTACGCCTAACAAGAACATATTCTTAAACACTATACATTAAACACATTAGATTCATCTCGACAGAAGGAGTAATTTAGTCAGTGACACAAGTCTTAATATTGAAACGGTGAGTATATTGGTATATTTATTTTTCTCCAGACGCAAATGATATAACTATTGGCAACCATAATCATGTAACTTTAATGTTATACTTCTTTACTAAACATTTACCAATTAAAAGATTTTTTCTTGAACAAAAGAACGCTGTGTCGTTTTTCATTTGAACTCAATGGGCACCTGGCAACTTTTGAAATGACCAACACAATGTTGTTTCTTAGGTTTTCCTTGAGTTCGAACTACTCAAACAATAAAAACGTATGCAGACAGGTAGGACAACTTAATAATTCAAACTGCATTAAGCAGTTTCACTCAAAACAATAATTGGCTTAAAAAAGGGCTATGGGCTTTAATTCACATCTTAATCGAAGGCGACTGTTATGAATGTGAAACCTATTTCTTTTATACTTATTAAAACACTCTTTTGTAAAATACCAAAGGTGGAAAGCAAGTTATTGGCATGAAGCCTTGCATCTGCCACCCGAAGACATAATATATTATCCGGCAAAGGGTTTTTATTCTTTACATTAATACCATGTTAAAGTACTCTAGGGCTTCGTTTCATAGAAAGTCCTAAGTCTGAAATCAGTCTTAAGACAAAAACTGAGACAATTTTTGCGTTTCAAAGAAAATGTCCTAACTTATGACTCCTATGTTATGACTCTTTTCAATTTCTGAATAGCAATGCTGATGGGCATTTACACATTGAGAATAAGGGTATGTGTTTGTTTTTCTTAACTTTTCTCATGAGAATTAATTTATGTAAAGTCTATAGTATTTGACTGAAGATAAAATGTTTATTGAAACGGTCTTAATTTAGTCCTAAAGCTGGTTTCATGTCATTAGACAAGATATACTTACAGGAATCAAGAATCATATTCTTTCGAAACGAAAACATTTCAGGATGAAAGTTGGTGCATTTCTCGTGCATCATTCATATTCCACGTTTTCACATATAGTTTTTAAATAAGAATGGAGATTGTGCAGATATTCGAGATAGGTATGACTTTGACATAAGTTTTCATCTGTGCAATGGACCAGCTAAATATCATTTTCTCCCGATGAGTTTCATAAAATTTTATATCAAATGACAACGCTTGTCAGGCATGACATGAACATACAAAAGATCAAAACAATCCGTTTGTAACTTAGTGTCCATACAAAGGAAGATGTTATAAAAAAAATATTATGAAAAACTAACAAAAATGTTTTGGAATGAATCTTCCTTTTATTTCCAGATACACACACACAGTTACAAATAATGATTATCTGAATATTACAATTCTCTAAAATCACATTTCACAAAAATAAAACAAATCCTAAAGTATAAGAAGCATACGGAATGATAGGTGACAGATGCATACACAATGTCAAACGTACAAAAAATCGCATAAGATATAAAAGAGAATACTAAAGATATTCTTCCAGATGTTATTTCCGGAGCCATTATGCAATTTAAGTAGAGTCCCTTTATGACATTTAGGTAGAGCCATTATTTAATTCAAGTCAAAACATAGGACCAGTTTATGATTTCAATCAAATATTCCTTTCTGAGCAAAACAACATATACTTGAAAATTTATATTTTACCTATTTGAGAAAAAGAGTAATTCGCAGTTGTAAAGAACATTTGTTTTGGTTTGGTCAATATTTTTGAGTTGAATGATTCTGTAAAAATTGTCCAAATATCAGAATACATCTGTCCTTTTATTGCAGCGATATTTGTTTCAAAATATATTATAAATATATTATTTTTCAAAATTTAATGACAGATATTTAAATCTATATTGAGACAAATTCGAATATTATTCAAAAGCAATTATGGCGTGGATAATAGGTGCATCTACCATATACAACCTATGACAAAGAACGAAATAAAAAAAAAGAATAAAAAAAGACGTCAACAGGAAATATTGCAAAATATTGTCGCTTTATAAAAAAATTATCTACAGATATAGCATATTTCTAGTAACCTATGTACATATAAAAATGTCATTCACTACTCAATGTGTTCATGCAATAAGTTAGATAAACGTTAGAAGAAAGACATCAATATTCAAACATCTTTACCGAATGAATAAATGAAAACGATGTCATAAATGTTAAAACTTCAGTGGTTAAAATACGTATATATAAGAGGATAATCACTTTTGTTCTATAAACGCAGGATTAATTTTCATCAAGTGGTTTGAAAATAAACATGCGATAGCTACGAGTGAAATATGATAATTTTCATACCACAAGATGAACATAAACCTTGTATTTATAAAAAAAAACTTTGATTTTTCAGTTTATAATATACACTTTTCTCTTTTTAGACATCACAATTTGATACCAGTGAAAATACGTCAAATGAAAATACGCATTTGTTTTATTAATATTTCTCAATATTCCATTTGTAAGTATATAATAAACATGTATACATTATCAAGGTAAGTGAATAATAATGAACATAAAAAGATGGAATTAAAATGAATATTTTACATGTAGCGTCGACGTAAGAACTTGAAAATAAAACAAGCTTTTCTAACATATATAACATATCAAAGCAACTAGTACTTGTTAATCATTTAATCACGAAGACGCTTTATAGGAAAAGTATAGATTATGGCAAATAAACACTGTGTAGTGTGACCACACTATATACTGTTGGCAACATTTATCTCTTTAAGCTTTAAAATAAAACATCTTTTGCGACAAAAAATCATATCTAAATAAAAATGAACAAAACAACAACTACATTACACTAACATTCTATCAAAAACATGAAAATTGTTACATCAATCTTTATCTCAATAAGATTATTCTCAATTTACATATTATTGACAGAACATTACAAATGACCAATCAACATAATCATAATAATGATAATAATTGAAACAAAAGGAAATGACTTATTTCATTAACGCGGTTTCTAAAAAACTTCCGTTTATAAAGGTTGATATTTACTAGCATCTTGTAAGAGGCATTGATAAATTTAGGCCATCCAGTATGAAAAGTGTCCTATAAAAATCGTAATCTGCATTTGTTATAATGGTAACAATGTAAAATGTTAATGCTATTCAACATCATAATTTCAGTCAACAGTAAGATATCATGACTTTTTGCTCTGTTCCTTTGTCTTTATTTCTTACCTTAACTTCAATTTCTGTTCCCCCGAAAAGAAAACTTACACCGACTTTACGATTGCAGCCACCTGTCGTATCAGGCATTGGTACGGTTACTGTTCCCAATTTGATACAGCCTTCATCAGCCACACGAACAGGATTTCGATCTTTAGTGCAAAAGATGTTCACTTCAGCTTTAGTTTGGGATGGAAAAACTGGGTGAAAAATTTGTTCTGGCTGCTCTTCGCCAAGTTTGACTGTGTCTCCCTCTCGAACATGGGCATGAAACAATCCAGGGAATGTTTCGTTTCCATACGTAAATTTCATCTTCCTCTCGGCAATAAGCGCCGGATTGTGGCCAAACATAACAGCACCCTTCAGTACAGCTAGACCCGCCTCATTGGGGGTAACAACCTTCTTCGATGGGAAATTAGATTTTATCTTTTCTTGCAAAAGGTACGATTCGGAATACCCACCGACCATAAGTATGACATCGCATGCGTCAACATTTGGTTTTATAAAAAGTTCTTTAAGGTGTCCAACGATTTTTTCCATAGATTCTTTGAAAAACGAATTCATTATCTCAATACTGAATCTCAGCTTGTCACCAACAGTACTTGTACCGTCCCTGTATCTTGTCTCGGCAATTCTAATCATAGTTCTTAATGTGGCTGGAATCTTTATCATCACTCTTTGTACGCCTTGTCTAGGAGGTTTAGATCTCTTTTTTATTTCGAAACTTTTCATAAGATCAAGATAGTCGCCCATTGCACTTTCTTTAAATTGCTTCACGACATCGGTTCCTTTTAATAAGTTAAAGATATGATGTCATTATGTGTATTAATTGTATATATATATATATATATATATATATATATATTACCTTTCTAGTATTGTAAAGTAATTAAAGAATTATATATGGATATTTGCTTGTTTGTGTGTAAGTTGAAATTTTATTTCAGTGAGTGAGCTTTAAAAACAGTATTCTATCGAGAGGCGTAGCCACGAGTGAGAATATTGTTTTTAAAGTTCACGAGATGAAATAAAATTACATCTTACACAACAAACAAACAACTTTTCTTTTTATTTTATGCTTAAAACAAGTTTAAATGAAATTTCCTTAATATTAACTTCAATATTAAAATCTGTTTTCCCCACTGGTAGCCTCTTTCAGTCGAATTTCTCATAAAATTCATGAATACTTGGGCTGACAAATAAGTTCGACAATCAACGTTAAATGGCAATGATATTATTCTTTTTATTCAAAAAATATGAATGATCGCTTGTTTTAATAATAAAAACAAACAATTCTAGTAGGAGAAAAGGTCAAACCATCTTTCCTTATTTCTGTTACTTACGGCGAATTTATATTAGACCGGGCTCTGTGAAATGTAAGCAGCCGCCATTTTTGAAAGCTGTGTATTTCACGGGAGGAAAATAATTGTGTTTGATTCAGAGGAATATCATTTGGATTTGTTAGTCATACATCTTTTTAAGAAGAAAGAAAACTTATTCGAGGATTGTTACAGACAATAAATAAATGTTGACAGATGTGTAAACATTCAAAAACGGCTAAGAAATTGGAAAAAATTGGATTTTTGTAAGGCTGCCTTATGAACGCTGGGTTGTTTACTTATACATGTACATGTACTTCGGGCTGATGTCTGTCATTGCTTTTCGAGTTATTAGGGAGTTATTGCTCGTAAGATACTTAAATATGCCCAAATGTCACCAAGAGCAGTTTTGCATGTGTGCAATATTGTATTTTTCAGACTATAAAAATGAAACAAAAAATTTAGAGACGATATTTGGTGATTGGTAATTTGAATGATTTGAAGTAAGTTTTCTTCTTTTTATTACCTTTGCTTTGCTTTTTTTGAAACAGCCCTGACAATGTCAGAATTGTCAACAATAATAAAATTATGTGGTACCTCACCACATGGGGAAATCTTAAAAAGAAGTCTCATCATTGAAAAGTGTTAAATTATAATTTGATAATTTTCACTGAGAAATTATCAAATATAATTTTCACAGATAATCAGTAATTCACTGAAAAGCATAAAATAAATGAAAACATTTCCCTTCATTCAGTTGATATTAAGGTCACTTTTGTATGCATTGTATTGCCTTTTATTAAAAAGTACTTTGGAAAAAAACCCACAAAACCTGGCGTATGTTAAGTCGAACGAAATAAACAGTAAATGTTAAATTAATGTTAAAATATGTGTTAATAAACAATAACCAATACATATCAAAATAGAAAAGAAGTTATATACGCATTTATGAAATTCATCATGTTCAAATAACTATTAACCCTTTAACGTAAGAATAAATGTGTGTACAGAAGAAACACTATTTAAGACTTCCCAGGAATTAAGACCTGACTGCTACTAAAACGCTCTTTTTATGTTTGTTTTGTTTCGTTTTAAGTCATATCGACACATCATATGGCGAATGGTGGAAGACCTCAGGCACACCTCCGTGCATAATCACACCTCCGTACACAATTTTAGGCATGAGAGTAGAACCACATAAAAGAAGTCAAAATCTCTGGCAAGATTCAAACTTACACCGGTGAAGAGCAGGTGGTTTAGAGTCAATAACCTTTGCTACCTGGCCACAGACGCTGCACCAGTTTTAAAGAAAAGACATTTTGCTCTTTATTTAAATGGTTACAGCTAAGACCAACACGCTTATTCACTATTAAGACCATTATTTTAAGTCTCTATTCTTTGTTTACTTTTTATTTGACCCAATTTCTACTGATAATGCAATAAGCATCCATTTTGGCCATCAGAATGCTGTTATTAGAGGCTTGAATGCTTAAAAGAATGGCACTTGATCAAACAATTGTTTCCTTTCTTTTTGTATGCAGTAATAGTAAGTAAAAACTCAGTATCAGAGCTGTTTAATGTTTATTTTGCTAGTTTATTTGGTTATTTTTGATAATTGAATATGTACACAATTTGATATAAAACAAGACCAATGACATCCACTTTTGAGGCCATCCTGCAATTAAGACAACTTTGCTGAAAAGAACTCCACTGAGAATCGAAAGCCTAAAACAACAAAATTTGATATTTTTACATAGATCAGCAGGCGCACTTGAAACAGAAAGATAAGGAAAAAAATATTACAAAATATAATTTGAAATAAATTGAAAATCGTATGTTTTTGCTATTCTTGGCCCGATTTCAATGAAAAACAATACATTGTTTTTCAATTGTGAGTATTTTCTCAAAATCAGAATAACTATTATGAAAAGAAACGAGTTAGCAAATGATCTGAAATTTTGAACACAAGTTGGTGGTTTAGACCTTCATTAAATGTAAATATTTATCTCGAAAGTATTATCGTTTCTAGTCCAGTCATGTAAAGAAAAACTGCAGTGGAATCCCTTTCAGACCAAATGTTGGTTTCAATAGGGGGTTTTACCGTATCTCATTCTACCTTTTTTCTTTTGAAAATATCAAACACAGCTTCATATTAAATTATAATACCTGTAATTTCGATTAAGAAATTTTCAAAGGCTTGGTCAACTTTAGTTCCACCCCAATCACCGCCACTAGCTTTGTAGATTTCTCTGAGACTACCATTTGAGGAAATTTCATGCACTGTTATATCTACTGTACCACCTTTAAGACAATAAATGTAAAGACTATTAATTTCATTTAACAGTATACTAGTCAATCAGGCTTTGTTAATTCTAAATTAAATACTAATACTTACTTATAAGTTTTGTTAATGTAATTGTCAACAAGAGCACCACTTGGCGGAGTATTATATGCCCGAAAGTGTTTTTCTTTTAGTAAGGATGAATCATTTGTAAGACATGGTAATTAAATAAACTATTACCTCCTTCAAAAAGCACTGAAGAACTTTCATATATATATATACAGTTGCTGTTTCCAAAGCACCACCATCAAGTTGTTATCTTCTAAGTAAAAATGCTCTGACGGATGGACGGAAAGACGCCACGGGTATAACATAATATAAGCAAATTTTCTAGGTCATATAATTAATGTTCTCAATATAAGTGATCATCCTATGAAGTTTGACAGTTGTAAAACTGTTACCAATATTAAGGTCATTTGGTATTGACGTTTGACCGTTTGAGCCTAACATAACCAAACGGAACTTAAGTTATGCTTCAGAAACCACAATTTTCAGTGAAAAAATCATTGTGACCCTGACCTTTGACATTATGACCCTAAAATCAATAGGGGTCATCTTTAGGCTGTTCATCCTATAAAATTTTACTAATACGTAAGTTATTGAGCGGAAACTGTCTTATAGTGTCTGGACCTTTTTCC